>NC_138976.1:70918386-71162964 GCF_964341445.2 Mesoplodon mirus | reverse complement strand
TGATTAGAAGAACCTGTTTTTGCTGTGAGAATTAAAGAAAATGCTGCGTCAGGACTGAGTAATGAAAACACTAATATTAGTAACAGCAAATGACTGAGAGCAGCCTTCATCTGTCAACCATCTCTCTTCCTTTCTGGATACAGATGACTTAGCAAGAATAAAATGGTCTCTTTCTAGGACACTGAAGGTGTTTGGAGACTTAAAAACTTGATTTAAATGATTCAGGTATCTAGGAGAAAAAATGCAAAACCCCACAAAAGACAAAAACAACAAACACCTGTTTATACTTACCACAAGCTCTTCTCAAGTTGCTTCATTTCAAGTGACTATGAAAGAAAGGAGAAAAAAAATTAGCTGTATTGAGAAATGTATGTACATTTGGGAAGAGTGAGAGAGTGCTTTTAAACACCTGGAATCCTTCAGACCCAAGTTCCAGTCTTCTTAACACTATGACCATGGCTATGTTTTAACTTCACTGAGCCTGTTTCCTTGCGATTAAAATGGAGTAAAGATTAAATGAGGCAGCGTACCTAGAGTGCTTAGCACAATGCCTAAAAGCCTGGTGCTTTAAAAGCCTGCAATCAATTTGTGCTCTAAAAGCCTGCAATCAATTTGTGTATTGATATTACTGATGTCAAGAAATGGTTTATTAAACTATTTTCCAAGAGCTATGAATCCAGCCAGACTGTTATTGTTATGGATGACTTAAAAACTATTTTTTAAAAATTAAAAGTATTAACTACTAAAATTTTATTTTTAAAAATAAAAAATTGGGGCTTCCCTGGTGGCGCAGTGGTTGAGAGTCCGCCTGCCGATGCAGGGGACACGGGTTCGTGCCCCGGTTCGGGAAGATCCCACATGCCGTGGAGCGGCTGGGCCCGTGAGCCATGGCCGCCGAGCCTGCGCGTCCGGAGCCTGTGCTCCGCAACGGGAGAGGCCACAACAGTGAGAGGCCCGCATAGCGCAAAAAAAAAATAAAAAAAAATAAAAATAAATATAAAAAATTGAAAGCTAAAGTGTTTAATTTTTCTATCTTAAAAGTTAAAATAACTGAATTAAAATTGTACGAAGTTAAAGTCTAAATTGATAGACTTTATAATTTTTTATCTTTCATAATGTCAAAATTAACTAGAATTCCTTTTTCTTTTCAATTTGCACATTTAAAATTCTGGCATTCCTTTTTGATTCATCTGGGCCCCTCATGTCGGTAAATTTTGAGCTACTATAAAGCACAAGTTACTTACATAGGATAACTTAAAACTTATTTAGGAGAAATTTAGGAAATGTTTATTTGGATAAACCATGTCTTGTTTGTTTTTAAAGAAAGATGCTTTGTTCTTTGCTAGTTTCAGAACAAACAGCTTTGTAGTGGAAAGCAATTCCTCTTTTTACACCTCAAGTTAAATATTTGTCTATTCTTCAGTCAAACTGAAAACATAACAAAATAATGACCCAGCTTGGTTTCTAACTACACAGAAATGAACACACGGTAAATGATAATGTATCCTCTTTATTGAACATTGGTTGAGTGCCTACTGTATCCACTAGACATTATGGAGAATACAGAGATGATCCAGATATCTAAGCTGCCTTAAAAACATGAAGAGTGAAACATACTGTCATTAGTTATGGTCATAGGCCCTCGTCTTCCAAAAACAAAACAAACTGAAAGACACAAATAACATTGTTATAAATAATAACATAAACCATTGAATCACCAGAAAATAATTAAAGCACTTTGAACTCAACCTTTACACTCTCTACCATTTGAGTTATATTTTATCAAACCTTTGGAAGTTAATTCATGTATTTTGGTGCTCCAATGACTCTCATCCAAATACAGTATTTTTGTAGTTCCATGTGTTCTAGTGTGTAATCACAGTGCTAGAAAACACATGGAAGACAGTTAATAAATAGTATTATTTATTTTTAGTATTTACTAAATTTAGGTTTTTTTTAGTATTTACTGCATGCTGGGCAATGTTGTGAGTGCTTCATGTGTATTAATTTATTTAGTCTTCCTAAAAACCCTATGAGGAAAATACTACTATTATCTTCTCCTGTTAACAGATGAAGAGATTGAGGAACAGAAAGTTTAGGTAACTTAGCCAAAGTCACGCTGCTAGAAAGTTAAGGCTCCAGGATGTGAAGAGTTTGGCTTCAGAGCTCATGCTCTTAAACTCTACACTATGCTACACCTGAATAATTGACTGAGTCATGTTAACTGAGGTTTCAAAGTTTAATACTGTTGGAGCAGTATAGTACAGTGATACCTGCCTGGGTTGAACAACTCTGAAGCAGTCAGAGGTTTGTTAGCCTGTGTATTTTTGTTTTTCTAGGCAATGGGGGCTAATCTGACTAGCACAACTATAGATATGCTAGTATGGGTCTTCCAATGAATCTTTAAACTCATTTCTGTTCAGTATATACCTAATGGTACAATTGCTGAATCACTGGTATATACATAAGAGTGGAATTTCTGGGGCATAGTGTAGAAATTGCTGGAAAATATAACAACTTGCATTCCTAACATCAGTGTACGTGAATTCCAGTTGTTCCATATTCTCAGCAACATTTGGTACTTTCTTTTATTTTAAGCACGCTGGTAGATCCGTAGAGGTATTACATTATGGTTTTAATTTGCCTTTCCCTGATGACTAATGGAATTGAGCTCCTTTTTGTATGTCTATTGGTCATTTGGCAATAAACTTCTATGAAATGTCTTTTCTAGGGTTTTGTCCACTTTTCTATTAGGTTGTCTATCTTACTGATTTTGTAGGAATTCTTAACACATTCTAGATATAAGTCCTTTGTCAGATATATGAATTGAATATACCTTCTTCCACTCTGGTCTGTCTATAACCTCTCTTAGTGGGTCCTTTGGATGAACAAGAGTTATTAATTTTACATAGTGCAGTTTATCAGTTTTTTTCCTTTATGGCTAGTACTTCTTTTTTAGATTATAAAAATCCAGTTACCAATACTTAACTCAGACCAATTCAGTCAGACTTTCTGGAGGTGAGATAAAAGTATCAATAATATTTTAATGCTTCTAAGATGATTCCAATATGCAGCCAATTTTGAGAATTATGGATACAGAGCCACCTGCTAAGTTGTTAGCTATGATGTCCTTATGGGATAGAATTATGATATAGTTTGTCTATTCTTTATATGTGTTTTCAATTTTAATATATGAAAATTTTAAATGATGATAATCATACTGGGTGCATTGGTATGTGTAATGAGGAGTCTGACTCCATTTTTTTGATGTCTGACTGTTGACAGCTTTAAGCCTCACCTCTTCCTCTTCTTCTGGTGCCCCACATCTGATCAAGCTGATAAGGAGACCTGGGTTGCCCTCCTTTGGCACAGGTGAGAGATTCAAACCATGCAAGCCTCTTCTTGCGCATGAACCACTCCAGCCCTACCCCATAAAAATGATAAAAACCCAGGCTAATCGCCTTTCTTTGCCTTTTAAAGCCATTTCAGACCTGCTTGAGAGTCTGCCTTGTTCTTGCCAGGGGCCTCAATTATGTAAGTAATAAACTTTTTCATATCCTTTTAATGTGTGTGGCATCAGTCTCAATGTGAACCAAATTTTGAGTAGGGGTCCATTTGAATTTTCAGGGAACTATAACAGCATGGAAAACAGCCACTTTTGAAAATTGTCATTGCAACTCCTCATAAGATCACATGCCTTCATGTACCAACAAATACTCTCTTTACTGCGTGGTACTAGGGCTTTTTTTTTTTTTGTCCTCAGCTGCTAAAGACTACTGCTTTGTCCTCTGAGAGCAGACTACACGTTTTTAATCTCTATTATCCTACCAGACCTAATTCCCAGGGGATTTTGCTACAGAATCTGCCTATTCTGGCATGGCTGCTGTCTTTGCTCTATTCTTCTGAGGTAACATATCAGCACTATCCTTTGATTCAAATTCCTCTTGAGTTTTGATGCCATGACAAGAAATGGACTGATATTTCAACATCTCAGTTTTAGATCCTCAGAGTTGATTATATTTTTTGTATCCTTCTCTAGAAGAGTCACTTCTACTGTAGTTTTGACTTTCTTTTTGTTTTAAGCAGTCAGTCTTTAGCTATGTCTCTTTTCTCATCTCGCCATGCTCCTGGCAACGTTATTGAATTAGAGAATCTTTTTATATTTATTAGCCATTTGTTAGCATTCTTTATAATCTTTGGTATCTATACGTATTTTAATAGTTATAATGATAAACTAAATTCTACATTATTTTCTCTATTTTTCTACTTTTGTGTCCCATTTAAGCAAACTTTGCCTACTCTCAGGTCATGAAGACTCCCTTCATGTTTTCTTCCAAAATTCCTTTGTTTTGTCTTTCATATTCAGATCTGCAATCCTTCTGGAATTAATTTTTTTGCCTATCATGTGAGGTAGGGGTCCAAGTACATTTTTTTCATATGAATATCCAATTGTCCCTACACCATTTATTGAAAAGACCATACTTTCCCTCCCTGTACTGCAGTCTCACCTTTATCATAAACCAGGTGACTGTGTCTATATCTATGTCTCTCTAGTTATCTCTCTCTCTCTCTCTCTCTCTCTCTCTCTCTCTCTGCCTCTGGATTCTGTTCTATTATGTTGATCAGCTCCTTTGTTTCTACATCTAGAAAATTTTATTAAAGCAGTATTAATTTTGTTAAAGCTGTATTAATGAGTTTGAATTTTGCCTCTTGGGGCTAGGACAATACTTGAGCTTGTGATTTTTTCATCTGCAGCCCTAGCCATGCATTTGCACCCACTGAGACTTCCATCCTATGTGTATCCATGCTGTGCAAACGACACCCCCATCTCTTTCTCCCCCGTTTACCCTTCCCACTTTCACCCTAAGTCTGTATTCAGTCTCTATCTTTCTCTCTGAATGTGTTTATTTGTTTCTCCAGAAGTATAAAAGTATACTCTTATCATTTATTTTACTTATTGGATGCCTTCTCTTCTTTGTGCATTATTTCAAAAGTAGACTAATAAGGGATTTAAATATATTTTTTAAATAAAAAAGAAATTAAATTACACTTATTTATGTGGGCTTCAATGAAAATGTTTTCTACTATAAATTCAGTGGTTTTTGATTTTAGAAAAATATTTTCCACTCACCCTAAAACAACATGGTTATTTGAATTCTACAAAGAAATGATTTTATTCCAACCTAAAAACCACTACAAAATATGTTCTTTCTACTATAATTTTAAAATCTATAATAAAAATGAATATTATGTATTACTGTGGCTTCTGAGAACGTTTGCCCACAACTGCAATATTGTAGGATCAAATAAACTTTATCTCATATTCACAGGTTTGGAGTAGAGTCACGTAGCAATATGCAAAGCAGATCTCCTGTTGAGATGTCTGTGGGACTCACTGGCTCACTTGCAGGGCGATGACTTGACTAAAACAGAGACTAAAACAGAGACTGTGGGCCATGTCCAGCAGTTCCCCATTTCTGTTAATGGTTTATCAAGTTCCCACTCACCAGAGCTAAACCTCAGGACCATCAGTTCACTCCTCCCTCTTCCTCATGGCTCAGCTTCAATATTGACCTAATTCCCTTTCACAGAATCTCTTGTTCCAATTACTTCTTTTGTGAATTCGCTGTTACTATCCTCTCTTGGCCTTTATATCAGGATGTTCATATTGGCTGAAATAAAAAAGATCATTATCTCATGTAACAAGAAATATGCCGATGGAAAGGCTCTGTCTCTGTTTCTCTGCAATTTCCTTGGCCCCACCATGCTGGTGGGTTGGCTTTATACCCAAGCTTTTATCAAGGCAGCTGTGGCAGTTCTAGGTTCCTATCACACCTCATGTCTCATCAGCCAGACCAGGTCACATGCCTACCCCCCAAACCAGTTGTTGGCAAGGAGTTACCCAGTAGCCAGGGATGAGATCACCTTTTTCTGCGTCACATGAGGAAAGATGCCTGAACAAAATCAGCGTCTTTTTTACCATGGAAGATGAGGTTTGAATTCTGGTAGATAACCAACAGTGTCTGCCTTGCTTTGAATAATTTCAGCCACCTCCTGTGTTCCCTGCCTTTTGTTTTTAGCGCCCATGTTCTCAACATTTATAATGAAGCCAGTACAATCCTCTTTAAACACACTTTTGTCACCATAGACAGACATTCTTGGTCAGGGGGCCCAGGTGTCTCCCTCTAACTGAAGGATAAAGTCCAAACACCTTGGCCTCCTCATTCAAGATCCCCACAATCAGCCTCTACCCTATGCCTGTTTCTTTCTTTTTTTTTTTTTCAAATTTTATTGAAGTATAGTTGATTTACAATGTTGTGTTAATTTCTGCTATACAGCAAAGTGATTCAGTTATACATACATATATATATACATATACATATATATATACATATACATATATATATATTCTTTTCCATTATGGTTTATCACAGGATACTGAATGTAGTTCCCTGTGCTATACAGTAGGACCTTGTCGTTTATCCAGCCTATATATACTAGTTTGCATCTGCTAATCCCAAACTCCCAATCCATCCCCCCGCAACCCGCCTCCCCCTTGGCAACCACAAGCCTCTTCTCTATGTCTGTGAGTCTGTTTCTGTTTTGTAGATATGTTCATTTTTGTCATATTTTAGATTCCACATATAAATAATATCATATGGTATTTGTCTTTCTCTTTCTGACTTACTTCGCTTAGTATGATAATCTCTAGGTCCATCCATGTTGCTGCAAATGGCATTATTTCATTCTTTTTTATAGCTGAGTAATAGTCCATTGTATATATTATATATACCACATCTTCTTTATCCATTCATCTCTCAATGGACATTTAGGTTGTTTCCATGTCTTGGCTATTGTTAATGGTGCTGCTATGAACATTGGTGTGCTTGTATCTTTTCAAATTATAGTGTTGTCTGGGTATATGCCCAGGAGTGGGATTGCTGGATCATATGGCAACTCTATTTTTAGGTTTTTGAGGAATCTGCATACTGTTTTCCATAGTGGCTGTACCAATTTACATTCCCACCAACAGTGTAAGAGGGTTCCCTTTTCTCCACACTCTCTCCAACATTTATTATTCATAGACTTTTTAAATGATGGCCATTCTGACCTGTGTGAGTTGGTACCTCACTGTAGTTTTGATTTGCATTTCTCTGATAATTAGCAATGTGGAGCATCTTTTCATGTGTCTCTTGGCCATCTGTATGTCTTCTTTGGAGAAATGTCTATTTAGGTCTGCCCATTTATCAATTGTTTTTTTTTTATTATTATTATTGAATTGTATGTGCTGTTTGTATATTTTGGAAATTAAGCCCTTGTAGGTTGCATCATTGGCAAATGTTCTCTCCCAGTCTGTAGGTTGTCTTTTTGTTTTGTTTATAGTTTCCTTTGCTGTGCAAAAGCTTATAAGCTTGATTAGGTCCCATTTGTTTATTTTTGCCTTTATTTCCATTGCCTTGGGAGACTGACCTAAGAAAACATTGGTAAGATTTATGTCAGAGAATGTTTTGCCTATGTTCTCTTCTAGGTGTTCTCTTTATGGTGTCGTCTCATATTTAAGTCTTCAAGCCATTTTAAGTTTCTTTTTGTGTATGGTGTGAGGGTGTGTTCTAACACCCTATGTCTTTATCCTTCCTTCTCTCTAGTCTGTTATAAAAGGCTGGACAAATATTTTTCTATAAAGGGCCATAAAATAAATATTTCAGGCTTTGTGGGCCATGTGGTTGCAACTACTCAACTCTCCCATTTTAGTCAAAAGCAGCCATACATAATAGGTAAATGAGTGAGTGTGGCTACGTTCCAATAAAGCTTTACTGACAAGAGTCATAGATACAGAGAACAAACAAGTGGTTGCCAAAGGGGCAGGGGAGGAGAGAAATAGGTGAGGGAGATTAAGAGGTAAAAAGTTCCTGTTGGGCCTCCCTGGTGGCGCAGTGGTTGAGAGTCCGCCTGCCGATGCAGGGGATACGGGTTCGTGCCCCGGTCTGGGAGGATCCCATATGCCGCGGAGCGGCTGGGCCCGTGAGCCATGGCCGCTGAGCCTGTGCGTCCGAAGCCTGTGCTCCGCAACGGGAGAGGCCACAACAGTGAGAGGCCCGCGTACAGCAAAAAAAAAAAAAAAAAAAAAAAAAAAAAAAAGTTCCTGTTGTGAAATAAATGACTGGAGAGTAGGGCATAAGATGAGATGGAAACCTAAGGGCCATGGTGAAGAGTTGGATTCCATTCTAAGTGTAGTGGGAAGTTGTTGAAAGTTTTAAGCAGGGGGATCATTGATCCAGCTTGTGTTATGAAATCAGTTTTGCTGCAGTGTGGAGGAAGCATTAAAGGGGCATGGAAGCAAGCGGAACAGTTAGGTGACAGGTGTCATAAGCTGATGGTAGCTCAGCCATGGAAAGCCTGCACAACGTGGCAGGGAGCGTGTGTTCCTGGTGTGTGCTTAGGGAGAAAAGGAGACTCTGTGGTTTGGGGTCTATTCTTATTTCCCTCCCTTTCTTAGCCCACTTTGTATTTTTGCTCCTTTTTTTTTTGTATGTTATAGACCCTTGTGAAGAGCCTTAAATCCTTTCTGGATATCCCACATCATCCTAGAATCCTAGGATATAGATCTCTCTTTGTTCCAAAAACAATTTCATTATAGTGCTTGGGAAGAAGAAATACTGCTTCTTATTGTTTCTCAAGAAGGTTGGTGTTTCTGGGTAGATTAATTAAGTTCCAGTTGTGAAGATAGTTGGGACTTTTAGAGAAAGTGGATCCAGAAAAACCCAAATTGCTACTAAGAACAATTTATGAATGTTGGTCATGATGCTTGGAATAAAGTTTTTCTGATATTTTTCTAGGATTATGTGAAAGGACAACACTTGGAAAGTCTGTGGACAGTCAGGGAAACCTCAAGTTTTGTAGCTATGAAGAGAGTAGTTACAACTGGGGAAACAGGGGTGAACATAGAAAGAATGAAGTAAGACAGGAGACTACTTCCTCAAAGTCAGGATAGTTATGAGAATGGTCTGGTTTGAAATTCAGGAAGTTACTGGAAATCAGTAGTCACATACACACACATGTGCACACACATGCACATCTATCGAAAAGAAGACATAACAAATGTCTTATGCAAATGAGCCTGTGTCAAGTTAAAGTAGCATGACTATCCTTAAAATCTCCTACTAGGTGTTCACTTCCCAGTGTGGGTGTGGACAGGGAGCAAAAATCCTGGCTGCTGTACCCATAATGGAAATGCAGAGCTCTCCCTCTTCAGGCCAGACCTCCCAGCCAGCCCAGTGTCCTTCCTTCCCATCCACTGCTCGATGGCTTGCTGATTCTGTCCACTTTTTGGTCACTTCTCCCAGCATCTCTGTCTCTTCATTCTCAGTATCATATAATGGCTCAGGCCTCTGACTGGGCATCTGGCTATCTTGGGTACCTCATTTGACCCAACTATTGTCCTGTTTTCTTGAGCAGTGAGGTCATAATTTCATGACCTTATAAATACAGTACATGGAGTAAAACATTTCCTAAACCTGATGACTTAATAACATTTTTAGAAAATTAACAATTTGTGGAGACAAATTGTGTATGTATGAAATATATATGTATATATACATAGATATGGATATATAGATGTATAACTATATAATCTATATATGTATGTGCACAAGTGAGAAATGAATAGTGTGTGTGTGTTGGATACAAAGCAGCTGCAGCCTATGAAGAAGGGACAAAAGGAACAAGGAGGGAAAAGTAAAGAAACTAGAGTTGACAAAGAGTAAAAGCAAAGATGCTCACATTTCTCCTACTTTTAATGCAAAGCATGTGGCTGTCACATAATGTCATACATACCCCAGCTAGAATCCCCAGGGATCTGCCACTAAGGATGGTGTTTTCTTTCCCAGTCCCAGGCCTGGAGGGGCTCCATCGAATCTTCTTTTATTTATTAGCCTTTGATTAATCTAAGAGGTTTCACTTTGACCAACAGGCTCAAGAACTCCTATTAGCTTCTCTAAGGTTACCCCTGATATGTATGTATGTGTATATATGTATATTTTTTCTGATTATTTTGGGAGTGTCTGGTTGAAGATAGAATCATAGATACCCATTCTTACAATAATGAAGAGAAGCAATAGTAAATAAAGGAACCCCGGAATTAGACATGAAGGTTAAACCTCAATTCTCCCATTTACCTGATGTGTGACCTTCAGCAAATTGTTTACCTCCTCTGGCCCTCAGTTTCCCTATTTATAAAATGGGATCCACGAGAGTACCTACCTCCTGGGGTTGCTGTGAGAGTTAAACGGGTTAATACACATAAAGTTCTTGGAACTGCCCTGGCAATATTTAGGCTTCTGTGAATGTTAGCCTGTGTTACTGCGTTCCACTTCAGTTAGGAATTACTAAAAGGCGTAGCAGACCGCGTGCTCCACTAATTCCTCCTGATCACTCCTCACCCACACCAAGCCTATGTGTTGGAATGTCCATGCTAGGACAGTGTCTGAGGTGGTCAGGAAGGGAGACTGGAATAAAATGGGTAGAATGGGAGATCCCTGGTTTAGCGTGGAGGGCCAGACATTTCCCTCACCTTCCTCCACCTGTAAGAGTCTGACCTGGCCCACCCTTGATGCAGTCCAGCCTGTGTCCATCTCCTTTCCACCCTCTCTTCATCTTTCATTACTCTCTGGTCAGTAGAAGGCGCTGAGTCTTATGGCCACCACTCTTGTTTGTTGCCTCACATCTCAGCTTCATTTGCTAAGGAAAATGCTCAGGATCACTGGCCAAGCGATGAGGAAAGTTTGGGGCTAAGAAAAATCTTCCCCAAGCCTGATTGGCACAAAATACCCTTGGACATTATACCCTTAAAAGGTTCCTTAAAAGTTAAGTGAGATTATCAGCCAATTGAACTTCCCTAACTGATTTCCTAGAAGAGCCAGATATTCAGAGAAATTCTAGGGCACTGGTGCTCTAACAAAGAGGTCAGTAAATTCTCCCACAGAGTTCCTTCTCAGGCCTGAAAAATTACCTGCTAGTGTGGGAACATGTTTGAAACCCGAGGGCGGGGACTGCCTCCACATATTTGCTCTCCCACAAACTGATCATTAGCCTAATTGTCCTCCCACAACAAGTTGCTGCAAAAGCCACCCTGTCAAGCCAGCTGACTAGCCAGTCTCTTTTCTCGCAATATGAGTTACTTTAATGAGACACATGTCTTCAGGTTAATACCCTTTGATCCAGAGACTCCACTTACAGCAAGTTGTCCCAGGAAATAATCAGACAAGGGCCCACAGCTGACTGTGTAGGGTCATTCAGTGGTCCACTGTTGTGCAATATCAACAATATTAGAACTAACCTAACTGACCAACACTAGGGGATGGCATAAATAAATTATGGTATAACCATACAATAAAATACTTACCAGTTTTTACAAATAATTATGGGATCTATAATTATTGACATGGAAAGATACAATATCTTTGATGAGTAATAATAGCCATTCACTGAATAGCATCCTGATACAATGCCACTTACTAAAGTTGCATTCATATAGATGTGTCCAGAGAGCTATAGAAAATTATGTTTACCAAAATATAAAAGCAGTTATCTCTGGGGTTAGGTAGGTAGGTATCTTTACTTTTTTTTTTTCATTAAAAAAATATTTTACAATGATACAATGTATCATTTTGCAATATAAAAACTAAGCTTTTTACATTTTGTGAGGGGGAAAAATGAGCTAGGTTTTAGGTTGAGCTTGGGTTGGCCACACCAACCAGGTAACAGCATAAGAATAATATAATTAACGTTTACTGAGCACTTACTACGTGCCAGCAGGCCCTGTTCTAAGCATTTTCCCTGTCTCAGATCATTTAATCTATATAACAATGCTATGAGGCAGGTCTTTTATTATCCTTATTTCTTAAAAGATGAAACAGAATCCAAGAGAGAAAGTCATTTGTTCAAGGTCTCACGCTGGTACACGATGTAACAGAGATTTGGGCAGAGGTCTCTGGTCATGACCCCTGTGCTACTCTGAGTATGGCTCACCTGCTCCTTCTCTGCAGGAAGGAGTGAGGGTGCTGAGGTCTGAGGAGTGGGCAGGTGATGGGAGCAGGACTCTGTCCTCTTTCCCCTGCTGTTTCTGAAGGCTCTTCAGCCTCCCACTGTCCATTTGTTTACTGAATCCCTCTAAGCTTCATCTTTCTCTTTTGTAAAACAAGGAAGCCTTCTTAAGCCATCCAGCCTAGAATTAATTAGTCTCCCCTCTATACTGTGTACCGACCTAGGAACTACTTCTGTTGTGGCACTTATACTGCCCCCCCACTGTCACCACCAACATTCCATCTCAGGCTGAGAGGCAGGCCCCGGTGTCCGCCGGTGGACAAGTTGTCAGAGAGGCTGGAAGACAGCTGCACACTCTCTGTGCCTGCATTTACCACCCTCTACGAGAATTCTGCCCATTTGTCTTCTTCACCACTGGACATGAACCCCTTGAGGCAGAAACAATGTCTTGGGTACCTCTGCATCCCTGGTGCCTGGAACATAACATTGTTTAATTAATAAGCATTCTTTGTGGACTGAATATGTGAAAATTACAGCCATGGGGTCTTAAGATTCCAGAGTAATAGTTAGGGAAAGAAGTGCTTGCATATTAATTTCTTTATTTTTTGTTTTCTGCTTTCCACCTCATCTGACACCAAGTTCAGAGTAAGAATGGTCATTAAATAAAGAAGTCACTAATTTTTAACATGCCACTTAAGCAAAAGGGACCAGCAGGCCCTATTTCACTTTAATCACCTAATGCAAGAAATTCTGGGTATTCTATGTAAATTACAAAATATCATTAACAGGACTCCTTCTCTTGGTTCAGGCATTTTACTGCCAATGCTCAGAGCAGTCAACTCACACAGCTGGTGAGGAGTGGAGCCTGATCCAACTTTTCAGCCCCCTGTGTCAACTGCTCTCCACCCCTCTAACCAGTTACCATGGTTTCTAAAAGTCAACCTGCCACTAATTCTGGCACCTTAGGAGAGATAAACTCATGTCTGAGTGCTTCCACTTTTCTCCCCACTGGTAACCTGAGGCTCATAGTATCAGCTCTTCTTAGCAAAAGAAAATCAAAGAGGCACAGACAGACATAAGCCAAATTCATTTATTTATTTAACATCTTTATTGGAGTATAATTGCTCTACAAGTGTGTGTTAATTTCTGCTGTATAACAAAGTGAATCAGTTATGCATAAACATATGTTCCCATATCTCCTCCCTCTTACATCTCCCTCCCACCCTCCCTATCCCACCCCTCTAGGTGGACACAAAGGTCTGAGCTGATCTCCCTGTGCTATGTGGCTGCTTCCCACTGGCTATCTATTTTTTTTTTTTTTTTTTTGCGGTACTTGGGCCTCTCACCGTTGTGGCCTTTCCCGTTACGGAGCACAGGCTCCGGACGCGCAGGCTCAGCGGCCATGGCTCACGGGCCCAGCCGCTCCGCAGCATGTGGGATCCTCCCGGACCGGGGCACGAACCCGTGTCCCCTGCATCGGCAGGTGGACTCTCAACCGCTGCGCCACCAGGGAAGCCCCTGGCTATCTATTTTACATTTGGTAGTGGATATACGTCCATGCCACTCTCTCACTTTGTCCCAGCTTACCCTTCCCCCTCCCTGTGTCCTCAAGTCCATTCTCTACATCTGTGTCTTTATTCCTGTCCTGCCCCTAGGTTCTTCAGAACAATTTTTTTTTAGATTCCATATATATGTGTTAGCATACGGTATTTGTTTTACTCTTTCTGACTTACTTCACTCTGTATGGCAGTCTCTAGATCCATCCACCTCACTACAAATAACTCAATTTCATTTCTTTTTATGTAAGCCAGATATTTAAATAGCCACTGTTTGTCTCTGGGTTCTCACCTTCTTTTTCTCCCTTTTACTTACTTTTCTTCACAAATCTTGTTGTGACCAGCGTCATCAAACCTAGGGATTCCCTAATGCTGAGTCACCAATTAGGACAGGCTGGTTAATTCAGAACCACCTGATCAAAATTTTGAAAAATACAGATTTTTGGACCCCACCCCTTGAGATTTTGAATCAGGAGGTCTGGAGTAGTGCCCAGGCATCTGTATGTTTTTGAAGTTCCCCAGGGGATTCTGCTGTGCAGCCAGGTTTGGGAACCATTGATCTGACCCCAAAACATGAGTCAGCAGTCTCCTCTGCCCCTTACTGAATTTGAAGAGATGAATCATCATTTCACTTTTTTTTTTTCCCGAACCGAATTGAAACCAAAGACCAGTGTGGGAACCTCAGACTTCCTTTATGTGACAATGAATTCAGATGTCCCCTCCACTTGGTCAAGCACTGCACCTGCTTCCCCAGGTTCAGGCTTCAGGTGATTGATTCCCTCATCCATTTAGTCCTGGGAACATATTGTAGTCTTGATCAGCCCTGGTTAGGAAGTCCCTGGGTGAAATGGCTGTGTGATATTGTGATTTATAATGAGAAATATATATTTGGTCTTTTGTCTCCATTTCTGGTGCAGAGTTCCTAAAATTTTGGGACTCTGGGGACCCTTCAGTCTCAGTTGCAGGGACAACACCAGTTTCATCTTACAGCAATCCTAGACGTCTGGGTTCAACAGTTTTGCCTCCCTCTCTCCTCCCAGAGATGAGTCAGGACAAGGAAAAAGGAGAAAATTTAGAACACATGTAGATTATTTGGTTCTGTAGGTCTACCTTGTCCTTCTCCTCCCAACCACCCTAAAAACGAGGTCAGGCCTAGTCAGCATGCAGCAGTAGGTAAATCTCAGGCATTTTTGCTCCTTTGTGTTCTTAGAACTGTCCGATGTAGCAGAGATGCACTTGAGCAAAAATCATAATTCCACACAGGTATCTGGCCAAACCTGACACTGGGACCACAACCCAGACTGTGAAAGGGCCTGAAACAAGGACCAAGATTCTAGTTAGGGCTGTCTCTCTTTCTCGTCTGCTTCTTTCATAGGTTTTCTCTCTGAACAGCTTATCTGGGCTACATGGTTGAAGATGCTAGCAACTGTTTTCTAGTAACTATTGCCAACAGCATCCTGTCAAACCTCCTAGCCCGTTGGGCAGAGTGACCTCCATCACATCTCAGTCCAGTTTCATAATTTGCAGATCATTTATCGCGACTCAATCCAGCCCCATGTTTTCTAACAGCTTTTTAAGATATAATTTACATACCATACAATTCACCTATTTAAAGTGTACCATTCAGTGTTTTTTTTTTTTTTTTGGTATATGTATGGAATTGTGCAACAATCACTACAACCAACTTAAAAACATTTTTATCATCTGGAAATGAAACCCCATACCCTTTATCAGCCATCCATCTACCTCCCCCCCATACCCCTAGTTCTAGGCAACCACTCATTATTTTCTGTTCCTATGGATTTGTCTATTATGGACATTTCATTTAATGGAATTTTATAATATGTGCTTCTTCTATTTAGCATGATATTTCCCAGGTCCATCCATATTGTGGCATGTATCAATTTTTTTAAGCTAAATTATACTGCATTGTATGGATATAACACAGTTTATTTGTCCATATACCAGTTGCTGGACAGTTGAGTTCTTTCCACTTTTTGGCTATTATGAATAATGCTGCTATGAACATTCATGCATACATCTTTTTTTTGAATTTTATTTTATTTATTTTTTTATACAGCATGTTCTTATTAGTTATCTGTTTTATACATATTAGTGTATATATGTCAATCCCCATCTCCCAATTCATCCCACCACCACCTGCCCCCCACCACTTCCCCCCTTGGTGTCCGCACATCATGTATACATCTTGTGTAGACATATATTTTCATTCTCTTGGGTATATACCTAGGAGTAGAATGCTGGGTCACACAGTAAATCTATGTTTAACTTTTGGGGGAACTGCTAGAATCCAGTCCCACTTGAAATTCCAATCATATGTGCTTTTCAAATATCCCCCCTTTCTCCCAGAACAGGCTAAACTGTGGCTCTGTTATCTTGGAGTGGGGGAGGGAAATATTCCCAGGCTCCCCCTGGTCAGTCTAATGTCAGTGGTCCTGATAAGGGCCCAGGACTCCTGTGCCCCTGATTTCCCTCCCTCTGTGTCGCCTGAAGCCACAATAACTTTTGGGGTGTTCAGAGGTCACTAAAGGCTCAGGGTCCTGGAATGAGGGGTGCCTGAATTTTCTTCATCCCTGAAAACAACCCTACAGCCCTTCACACCCTCACCCCCCTAAACTCCAGTGAACCTCCCCCTTCAGAAATTTCAGGCAAGAAGCAGGTATTAATCTCTACATAAGGGCACTCTCAAATGTCAAGGATGTGTGTCCCACATCTCCTCCTTCTCCCCAAGAATGAGAGAAGAAGAGGACAGGACACATTCCTTCCAGGCCTTCCAGAACCTCCTCCTTGTCTTGAATCCCTCTCTTTTATTTTTCATTGTTAAAGGCCAGCGGAGCAGTTCAACTTCTCCCATACCCCTCTCTTCTCCACCCTCATTTCCTGCCCCCACCCCTGCAATTGGGAGATTTACCTGAGGAATTTGACCTTAATGAAACTTGACCTTTGTGACTTTAGTAACTTTTTTCTCAACAAGGAGCCATCTCCCCAGTTATTTATTCTCCATTCAGTAACATGAGGGGTGCTAGGGCAGGAAAAGTACTTAATCATCAGTTTACATCAAACCATAAAACTCTCTTTTATATGAGTGCCTTTCAGAAAGTGAGCCAAACCTGGACCTCCTTCCTTCTAAAAACAGCCACCTCAGTTGCTCTGGCCAGAATATCCATCCACACTTTCCCTTCCCTCACTTTGAGCAAAGGCCTTCTTTGGCAGGTGGAGACCACGTGGGATTCCAAGCCAAGTATGTGACTTCTGGTATGATGGTAAGAGACCAACCTCCAGCCCCTGGGTTGACCACAACTCAAGGAAAGCCAGTTTTCAGGGTGGCCCACATATGGACTCCTCCCTCCTCCATCTAATCCCCTCTGCCTTGACTTTCTCCCCACCTCTGAATCCCCTATCCCCATTTTCAAGAGAGGGGGCTAGCCATCATTCCTTTTTGTCACATTCCAGGTAAACTCATATCAAGAGTTTGGTTCCTGACTTTAGGAGGGTTGCTAAGGCTGGTCCTAGGTGAATTGCTGGCTTCTTGTAGTTCTCACCCCTTCCTGAGCTCTTCCTCTTTGCCCATGTCCCAAAAACCCTGGGTGCATTTCTTTCTCACACTTAGGCTGTGTTCTGTTTTTTCTTCCCTGTAAGGCCTAGCAGAGCGGGAAATACTGGACTTTGTTTTTGGACCTGAAATAGCTAACGCTGATTTAGCACCTGCTATGTGGCAAGCACTGTTCTAGGTACTTTATGTGAGCATTTTTTTTTATTTCCAGTTTTATTGAGACATAATTAACATACCACACTGTATAAGTTTAAGGTGTACAGCATCATGATTTGACTTAATACATCATGAAATGATGGCCACAATAAGTTAGTGAATATTTATCATCTCATATAAATACAAAATCAGAGAAATTTTTAAAAAATTTCCCTTTCTTAGGATTTACTCTGTTAACAACTTTCATATGTAACATACAGCACTGCTCATTATGTTTATCATGTTGTACATTACATACCTGGTACTTATTTACCTTATAACTGAAAGCTTGTACATTTTGACTGCCTTCATCCAGTTCCCCCTCCACCCACCCCTAACTCTGGTAACCATAAAGCTGATCTTTTTTTTCTATGAGTTTGTTTGCTTTTGAAGGTTAATTGATCTACAACACTATGTTAGTTCCTCGTATACAACATAGTAACTCCATTTTTTTTAACATTTTATTTCGTCTGAATTTCATATGGTGCAAAAGTATTATATGCTTGAACCTGTCTCTCAAATAGGAGGAGGTTCTTTCAGTTCTCCAGGCCAACCTTCCTTCAGATGCAAATAAATTTTTTATAAAAGAATATTAGGTAGAACATACATAGAAAATTTTCTCTTACAAAAACACATATATTTGGACATTTTAAATTTAGCATAGCTTAGCAACCCAGTTTCTGCCGATAAATTTAGTTAATTGTTAGGAGGTTTAGTACGTATACAGAGAACTCAGTGAACGGCAGATATTTTAACCCTTGATTAAGGATGACATGTCTGACTTAATTTTGTTCTTGTATTTTTTTAAGAAGCTACTCCATTTGTAAATTCAAGTTTGGTTGGCCTTTTATAGTCCTTTTGCTCAATATTTTGAACACTTTTTCTTCTTATTGTAGAGCCTTTGAGCTTCTTCTCTCTCTTGTTTTCTACTCTCAAATTCTTGTTTCTTAGCAACACACTTAGCTTGTACCTGTTCATATTCTTCCAGTGCTTTTTTTAAAAAAATTTTAATAAATTTATGTATTTTATTTATTTATTTTTGGCTGCATTGGGTCTTCACTGCAGCGTGCAGGCTTTCCCCAGTTGCGGCAAGCGAGGACCACTCTTCGTTGTGGTGTGCGGGCTTCTCATTGCAGTGACCCCTCTCGTTGCGAAGCACGGGCTCTAGGCGTGCAGGCTTCAGTAGGTGTGGCATGTGGGCTCAGCATTTGTGGCTCACGGGCTCCAGAGCGCAGGCTCAGTAGTTGTGGTGCGTGGGCTTAGCCACTCTGCAGCATGTGGGATCTTAGTTCCCTGACCAGGGATCAAACCTGTGTCCCCTGCATTGGCAGACAGATTCCTAACCACTGTGCCACCAGGGAAGTCCCCTTCATGTGCTTTTTGATTTGATGTTTTCTTTTATTTTTCTTTGGCATAGTAATGGAGTTTACTCTTATGCTACATTATTTCTGGCTGAGGTTGTTCATTGCTACAGTGTTCTTCAGACAATGCCTGGTCAATGTTACATTGCTCTTCTGACAAAGGCTGATCAACTTGTTCTTCTGACAAAGGCCAGTCAACTTGTTCTAACAAAGGCTGGTCAACTATTCTAAGTTGATTCTTGAGTCTTTCCTCTTCATCTAAATAGAGATGTTTCAGATGATCAGGGTACCAATCTGTGAATTGGGACTCCTGTGTGGTTTGAGCCTTCTTTACCCTCCATAGTAATTTCTTGTAATTTTGCTGAATCTTTCCTTTTCAAAATGCAGTGTTCTTGTCCCTCAAGAACACTCCCCATGAAGGCTTGCAGATGGTTAGATTGCCATATCCTCTGTTTCACATTATTATTCTTGAATCCTACCTATGAAGCTCCTTCACCACGTGTCCCAAAATTCCCTGTCTGCCACCTTGCTGCCAGCCTCACCAGTGCCATGGCACACCAACCATGTCACCAGAAAACCACAAAGGACTCACTCAATAGTTCTATACATTTCAAAATAATCACCATGATAAGGTCTAGTTACCATCTGTCACTGCACAAAGATATTACGTAATTATTGACTATATTCCCCATACTCTACATTTTATGTCTGGGACTCATTTATTTTGCAACTGGAAGTTTGTACCTCTTAGTCTCCCTCACATATTTATAATGCATCATATCATATCACATTGCATTGTATCGCATTGCTTTCGGAGGAAAATATTTTGGGAGGAAAAACCAGAAATGAACCCTGCCCTGCACTAACAAGGTGATCAGTCTTTGGTTAAGCCACGTAATCTCTCTTCACCTCAACCTTCCCTTCTAGAAAATGAAAAGAGCTTTGTAGACTGATTGTGTACACTAGTGAGATCATTATTATGCAATATTTATGACCTAAATTCCAATTTCCCATTACTAAGTATCAGTGCAACTATGCCAAGTTCTAAAAATGTTTTCTTGTTGCTGTTGTTTAGCAATTTAACTATACTCTCCATTGCTGATTTTTTTTTAAAAATGTGTCCATGGCAAGTTATTTAGAAAATAAAATAAAAGGGAAAAAAGAGAAAGTAAAAAACCATGTGCAAGTCCTCCACCCAGAAACGCCCCTGTTAACACCTTGGTATCTACTCCTCCAGTATTTTTTTTGAGGCATATAGATTTATGAGGCAGGAAAATGTGCTGAGATATAACTTTGAGTTTTATTTGGGCCCTGTTGTGAAAACCCCAGGGCTTTCCTTTGTGCCGAGATGAGTCTGTTTTCCCAAGCCTAGGTGTGGAGGAAGAACTGAGCTGCCCAGAGGGAAGGGTGGAGAGATGTAGACTGAGACAGGAGGGAGCCCAGATGAGGTAGAGGAAGGGAAACAATGGGGGAGTATATCTCCCTGCTAAAGAGGGGCAGGAGCTCTGGTGGGTGGTGTGTGGACTCTATAGACACTAAGCTCTTAGAGTCTTGCAGAGGACATATGCCCATTCCTCAGCCAATCACGGTAGCTGAGGAAGGGAGGTCAAGTAAGAGCAGGCAATGCTCACTGAAACTACATGCCTGGAGTTATGGGTGGAGAAGCAGTTCCCCACACAGCCCTGTTCTTGGGGTCTACGCAGCCACTCCCATTTGTAGCTACTACAAATTTCATCCCTTCTTCTTTAAGGGATAAAGTAAAAAGAATGAGAAGGAGGAAACGAGAAAGCTGCTTTTTCAGAATAAAAACAGTTAGGTTGGGGGAGGACATAGAGGCAAGGCATGTGAAGAGGACTAGAACACATTAGAGAAACATGGCTTAGAAAACCTACCCTGTCTCTTCTGACCCCACTCTTATGAGCCCAAGAGAAACGAGGAGGTCGGAATTGGATTGGTCATCAGGACTGCATGCAAGTTGGCCTTTTCTTGCCATCAGGTTTGAGTCTCACTAATGAAAAGCCTCGTGGTGTAATGGGGCCTCAGAGGCCTGAGTTCAAGTACAACCATGCAACTGAGGAAAGGCTGCTCGATGTCAACTGTTTCCTCATATGTAAAATGGGTCTAACAGTATCTAGACCACAAGTTGCTCCAAGAATGAAATGAAGTACCGTAGCAGCTTGAATAATGTTCCCCCCAAATTCCATATCCACCTGGAGCCTCCAAATGTGACCTTATTTGGAAGTAGTGTGTTTGCAGATGTAATTAGTTAACATGAGGTCATACTGGAATAGGGTGGGCACTAACCCAATGGCTGGTGTCCTTATAAGAAGAGGAAAGACATGCAATGATATGCACAACGAATAAGATCATGAAAAGATGAAGGCAGAGATTGGAATGATCTGCTGCAGCCAAGAAATGCCAAGGCTTGACAGGAGCCCCCGGAAGTTAGGAATAGACAAGGAAGCATTCTTTCCTGGAGCCTTCAGCAGGAGTATGGCCATGTGACACCTTGATCTCAGACTTCTAGTCTCCAGAATTGTGAGAGAACTGTAAGTACAGTGTCTGCTGTTTTAAGCCACCCAGTTTGTGGTGATTTGTTATGGCAGCCCCAGAAAACAAATAATGATACCTGTGTAAAGTTCTTGGTACGTAGCTAGAACATGCTGGTATTCTTCTTTCCCTCCCCTTCTCCTACTCCTAAATGTGCACATGCGTGCTAACTTTGGCAGCATGTATACTAAAATTGGAACGATACAGAGAAGATCAGCCTGGCCCCTGCACAAGGATGACACGCAAATTCCTGAAGCGTTCCATATTTTTTCAATCAAGTCCAGGAAGCACAGAGAGTCCCATACAGGATAAATCCAAGGAGAAACACGTCAAGACACATATTAATCAAACTATCAAAAATTAAATATAAAGAAAAAATATTAAAAGCAACAAGGGGTAAACAAAAAATAACATACAAGGGAACCCCCATAAGGTTAACAGCTGATCTTTCAGCAGAAACTCTGCAAGCCAGAGGGAGGGGCAGGACATATTTAAAGTGATGAAAGGGAAAAACCTACAACCAAGATTATTCTGCCCAGCAAGGATCTCATTCAGATTCGATGGAGAAATTAAAACCTTTACAGACAAGCAAAAGCTAAGAGATTCAGCACCACCAAACCAGCTTTACAACAAATGCTAAAGGAACTAGTCTAGGCAGGAAACACAAGAGAAGGAAGAGACGTAAAATAACAAACCCAAAACAATTAAGAAAATGGTAATAGGAACATACATATCAATAACTACCTTAAAGGTAAATGGATTAAATGCTTCCACCAAAAGACATAGACTGGCTGAATGGATACAAAAACAAGACCCATATGTATGCTGTCTACAAGAGACCCACTTCAGACCTAGGTACACATGCAGCCTGAAAGTGAGGGGATGGAAAAAGATATTCCATGCAAGTGGAAATCAAAAGAAAGATGGAGTAGCAATTCTCATGTCAGACAAAATAGACTTTAAAATAAAGACTATTACAAGAGATGAAGAAGGACACTACACAGTGATCAACGGATCAATCCAAGAAGAAGATATAACAATTGTAAATATTTATGCACCCAACATAGGAGCAACTCAATACATAAGGCAACTGCTAACAGCCATAAAAAGGAAAATCAACAGTACCACAGTAAGGGACTTTAAGACCCCACTTTCACCAATGGACAGATCAACCAAAATGAAAATAAATAAGGAAACATAAGCTTTAAATGATACATTAAACAACATGGACTTAAGATATTTATAGGACATTCCATCCAAAAACAACAGAATACACTTTCTTCTCAAGTGCTCATGAAACATTCTCCAGGATAGATCATATCTTGAGTCACAAATCAAGCCTTGGTAAATTTAAGAAAATTGAAATCGTATCAAGTACCTTTTCTGACCACAACGCTATGAGACTAGATATCAATTACAGAAAAAACTTGTAAAAAATACAAACACATGGAGGCTAAACAGTACACTACTAAATAACCAAGAAGTCACTGAAGAAGTCAAAGAGGAAATCAGAAACTACCTAGAAACAAATGACAATGAAAACACGATGACCCAAAACCTAGGGGATGCAGCAAAAACAGTTCTAAGAGGAAAGTTTATAGCAATACAATCCTACCTCAAGAAACAAGAAACATCTCAAATAAACAACCTAACATTACACCTAAAGCAATTAGAGAAAGAAGAACAAAAAAAACCCAAAGTTAGCAGAAGGAAAGAAATCATAAATTTCAGATCAGAAACAAATGAAAAAGAAATGAAGGAAACAATAACAAAGATCAATAAAACTAAAAGCTGGTTCTTTGAGAATAAAAAAAATTGATAAACCATTAGCCAGACTCATCAAGAAAAAAAGGGAGAAGACTCAAATCAACAGAATTAGAAATGAAAAAGGAGAAGTAACAACTGACACTGCAGAAATACAAAGGATCATGAGAGATTACTACAAGCAACCATATGCCAATACAATGGACAACCTGGAAGAAATGAACAAATTCTTAGAAAAGCACAACCTTCTGAGACTGAATCAGGAAGAAATAGAAAATATAAACAGACCAATCAAAGTGCCGAAATTGAGACTGTGATTTAAAATCTTCCAACAAACAAAAGCCCAGGACCAGATGGCTTCACAGGCGAATTCTATCAAACATTTAGAGAAGAGCTAACACCTATCCTTCTCAAACTCTTCCAAAATATAGCAGAGGGAGGAACACTCCCAAACTCATTCTACGAGGCCACCATCACCCTGATACCAAAACCAGACAAAGGTGTCACAAAGAAAGAAAACTACAGGCCAATATCACTGATGAACATAGATGCAAAAATCCTCAACACAATCTAGCTAACAGAATGCAACAGCACATTAAAAGGATCATACACCATGATCAAGTGGGGTTTATCCCAGGAATGCAAGGATTCTTCAATATATGCAAATCAGTCAATGTGATAAACCATATTAACAAATTGAAGGATAAAAACCATATGATCATCTAAATAGATGCAGAAGAAGCTTTTGACAAAATTCAACACCCATTTATGATAAAAACCCTCCAGAATTTAGGCCTAAAGGGAACTTACCTCAACATAATAAAGGCCATATATGCCAAACCCACAGCCAACATCCTTCTCAGTGGTGAAAAACTGAAACCATTTCTTCTAAGATCAGGAACAAGACAAGGTTGTCCACTCTCACCACTATTATTCAACATAGTTGTGGAAGTATTAGCCACAGCAATCAGATAAGAAAAAGAAATAAAAGGAATCCAAATCAGAAAAGAAGAAGTAAAGCTGTCACTCTTTGCAGATGACATGATACTATACAAAGAGAATCCTAAAGATGCCAACAGAAAACTACTAGAGCTAATCAATGAATTTGGTAAAGTAGCAGGATACAAAGTTAATGCACAGAAATCTCTTAAATTCCTATACACTAGTGATGAAAAATCTGAAAGAGAAATTAAGGAAACACTCCCATTTACCACTGCAACAAAAAGAATAAGATACCCAGGAATAAACCTACCCAAGGAGATAAAAGACCTGTATGCACAAAACTATAAGACACTGATGAAAGAAATCAAAGGTGATACAAACAGATGGAAAGATATACCATGTTCTTGGATTGGAAGAATCAACATTGTGAAAATGACTATACTACCCAAAGCAATCTACAGATTCAATGCAATCCCTATCAAACTACCAATGGCATTTTTTCACAGAACTAGAACAAAAAATTTCACAATTTGTATGGAAACACAAAAGATCCTGAATAGCCAAAGCAATCTTGAGAAAGAGAAATGGAGCTGGAGGAATCAGGCTCCCAGACTTCAGACTCTACTACAAAGAAGCTACAGTAATCAAGACACTATGATACTGGCACAAAAACAGAAATATAGATCAAGGAACAGGATAGAAAGCCCAGAGATAAACCCACTCACATATGGTCACCTTATTTTTGATAAAGGAGGCAAGAATATACAATGGAGAAAAGACAGCCTCTTTAATAAGTGGTGCTGGGAACACTGGACAGCTATGTGTAAACCAATGAAATTAGAACACTCCCTAACACCATACACAAAGATAAACTCAAAATGGATTGAAGACCCAAATGTAAGGCCAGACACTATCAAACTCTTAGAGGAAAACATAGGCAGAACACTCTATGACATAAATCACAGCAAATTCCTTTTTGACCCACCTCCTAGAGGAATGGAAATAAAAACAAAAATAAACAAATGGGACCTGATGAAACTTAAAAGCTTTTGCACAGCAAAGGAAACCAAAAACAAGACAAAAGACAACCCTCAGAATGGGAGAAAATATTTGCCAATGAAGCAACTGAAAAAGATTGATCTCCAAAATTTACGAACAGCTCATGCAGCTCAATATCAAAAAAAAAACAACCCAATCCAAAAATGGGCAGAAGACCTAAATAGACATTTCTCCAAAGAAGATATACAGATTGCCAACAAACACATGAAAGGATGCTCAACATCACTAATCATTAGAGAAATGCAAATCAAAATTACAATGAGGAATCACCTCACACCAGTCAGAATGGCCATCATCAAAAAATCTACGAACAATAAATGCTGCAGAGGGTGTGGAGAAGAGGGAACCGTTTTGCACTGTTGGTGGGAATGTAAATTGATACAGCCACTATGGAGAACAGTATGGAGGTTCCTTAAAAAACTAAAAATAGAACTACCATATAACCCAGCAACCCCACTGCTGGGCATACACCCTGAGAAAACCGTAATTCAACAAGAGTCATGTACCACAATGTTCACTGCAGCTCTGTTTACAATAGCCAGGATATGGATGCAACCTAAGTGTCCATCGACAGATAAATGGATAAAGAAGATGTGGCACATATATACAATGGAATATTACTCAGCCATAAAAGAAACAAAATTGAGTTATTTGTAGTGAGGTGGATAGACCTAGAATCTGTCATACAGAGTGAGGTAAGTCAGAAAGAGAAAAACAAATACCGTATGCTAACACATATGTATGGAATCTAAAAAAAATAATAAAAGGTTCTAGTGAGGGCTTCCCTGGTGGCGCAGTGGTTGAGAGTTCGCCTGCCAATGCAGGGGACGTGGGTTCGTGCCCCAGCCCGGGAAGATCCCACATGCCGCAGAGCGGCTGGGCCCGTGAGCCATGGCCGCTGAGCGTGCACGTCCGGAGCCTGTGCTCCGCAACAGGAGAGGCCCCGACAGTGAGAGGCCCCTGTACCACAAAAAAAAAAAAAAAAAAGGTTCTAGTGAAACTAGGGCAGGACAGGAATCAAGACGCAGACGTAGAGAAAGGACTTGAGGACATGGGGTGTGGAAAGGGTAAGCTGGGACGAAGTGAGAGAGTAACATTGACATATATACACTACCAAATGTAAAATAGATAGCTAGAGGGAAGCAGCCAAATAGCACAGGGAGATCAGCTTGGCGCTTAGTGTCCACCTAGAGGGGTAGGATAGGGAGGTTGGGAGGGAGCCACAAGAGGGAGGAGATATGGGGATGTATGTATATGTATAGCTGGTTCACTTTGTTATAAAGCAGAAACTACACCTTTGTAAAGCAATTACACTCCAATAAAGATGTTAAAAAAATTTTTTTTAACCAATAACAAAAGAAAAAAAAGACACATGCACCCCAGTGTTCATTGCAGCACTATTTACGATAGCCAAGACATGGAAACAACCTAAAGTAAATAAATACATAAATAAATAAATATGCACACACAGGTCAATGGGTACTTGCATGCAGAGAAGTGACACTGAAAGTAAAACCAAAACTTGCCAGTAGGTTGGGCTTCAGTCAGTTCCTTAGCATCAGTTTTGGTTTGAATTGTACTCATGTTAAGAGAAAGCCTGAGTTGGATGGGGATGATATCTTTTCTTGTCTTGCTCAGTGTACCTTATCCCCACAATTATCCATTATCTGTCCTCGTGCGTCCCTCTGCCAGCTAAAAAGAACCCTGGGTTGGAGCTACTGCTTGTTGCATTGGTCTCGGCAGAAAACTACGTTTTGTTTTTGTTTTGGCTGTTTGTTTTGTTGGCTTCTATGAGGGAATCTGACAAAGAGCAACTGTTTTGTTGTTCTATTTTCTTTTGCGTCTTTGCCTGAGGAGCCGTGCCAAGGCCTGATGTGAGTATCGAGTGGGTTGAGATTTTCTCATACTTTGAGTTGGTGTTGTAGACCATGATGAGGGTGCCATAGTTGGGTAAGCATGGGCACATTTTCTCTCCACACCATTGGAGGCAGGGGAAACTGCCTCAGAAATTGTGCTCAGGTGCACAAACAAGCTAATTTCCTCCTGTCCTCAAAATAGTAGGATTTCTCTTGCTGGTCCTATGCTTATTATTCTTGTTGAGCAGTTTTATGAGGTGAGTTTTTTTTTTCTGCACAAAATAAATCTGCACCAAAAAAAATTTACTCCTGAAGTTGTCTCTCTGCTTAGAATTTTGGAGGGTTAATGGAACTTAAAAATTTGGATTTTTACATCTAACACCTGTTTGTGATTATCCCTTTGGCAGGCAGTCAACATTCCAGGCTAGCCTGTGTTTACAAGCTATATTCAAGTGTAAGCTGTTAAAAAAAAAAAACAACAAAAACTATAATTACATTAACTTATAGGCAACCATTATTTAACAAAAGCGTGATTTGGGCCTACTAAAAGGCTTAATATTCTACATAAAATGATGAAAGAATGTTTAGCAAAATGAAGGAAAACTGCAACTATTGCTATTTATTGGTCACTATCCAGGTGCATATAGTAGAAAAGTTATGACAATGGATTCATGTGAGAAAGGGTTGAAGTGAGGAGGTGGAACTTGAATGAAATTACCTACAAATAAGGTCTTGTGACCCTGAAATTCTGTGGTTCTGTGGAAGGGAATGATTGACATACATTGACAAAAATTTACAGTAAGAATATTCAGTGTGAGCAGTAATCAACAGTTGTAGCAGGAGTCAAATGCCAATTGATCTGGCTGCTTTTTAAGCTCCCTTTGAAGCCTAAGATTCTATGAATAGATGAACTCTATCTCTTGCCACTTGGAACTGGTCTATTTGCCTTTATTACCTGAACTCTCACCATCAGCAGGATGTTCCTTTCCCACTCTTCAACGTGTCTTCTCAGATTTCTTCTGTCTGTGCACCTTTCCATTAAACTGCAGCTCCTCATAGGCAAAGGCCACACCTTTTAGGTTCTCTGAATCCCAAGTACCCCTCACAGTGCCTCACAATATGCATGGGTGCTCATTGGGTGCTTGTTGAGTTGTTGAATTAATTGATTTGATGAAGTGGCAGGTGAATCACCAGATGTGGGGTATTTGCATAATATACAGCGGACATTGGGGCTGATGGACGTGATGCAGATTTCTCAGGGACAGTATTAGGGGTCATGCTTCAGAGCTGACTTTCTTTAAGATGCATTGGACAGTGATCCATAGGTTGTGGTGTGTCATTTTTATTCCACGTGGTAACGTTCAAATATACCACATGCCTTAACTGTAGCATACTTGGGTTACCCTGTAATGAGGCAACTGCAGCCTGACCTCCTCATGTCCCACGCTGCTCTACTGCTGTGGGGCTCCCTCATGTTGTGTTCCCCTAATCTTCAAATCAACTAACAGAATTCCAGGATAGATAAAGGAATCTGAGAGGTTATCCAGCCCCAATCACCTCAATGCCCTCCAGCCCTCTCTAATAACCCTGGGGCTGATTCCCAGTTCTTAGTCTCCCGACCTCTCTATTGTCAACCACTTCTGCTTCTTGGGATTTCCTCCCTTGACTCTGAGATACTGTGATGGGGAAGCTTTTCACTCTTAGGATCATTTCTTCTCTGCTTTTGTCTCTGGTCTCTTACTCCTGCTCTCCAAATTTTGGGTCATTCCTCAGAGTTCAGATCTTTTCTTTCTAACCTCTCTTTTTTTTTTTTTTTAAAGAAGATGTTGGGGGTAGGAGTTTATTAATTAATTTATTTATTTTTGCTGTGTTGGGTCTTCGTTTCTGTGCGAGGGCTTTCTCTAGGTGTGGCAAGCGGGGGCCACTCTTCATTGCGGTGCGCGGGCCTCTCACTATCGCGGCCTCTCTTGTTGCGGAGCACAGGCTCCAGACGCGCAGGCTCAGTAATTGTGGCTCACAGGCTTAGTTGCTCCGCGGTATGTGGGATCCTCCCAGACCAGGGCTCGAACCCGTGTCCCCTGCATTAGCAGGCAGATTCTTAACCACTGCGCCACCAGGGAAGCCCTAACCTCTCTTTTTATACTCTCCCCCTCAGAGAGTTAATTCATTCCCCAAAGTCAACTAACATTTTATTACAAATAACTTCTTTATCTTTATCTCTAGTCCCAAATTGTGTCCCAGACCCCAGACCTACATTTTTCTTGACTGCCTTGCATTACTTCATGACTCAAACCTAACTCATCATCTTCCCTTTAAAAATCAGCTCTTGTGCTTCCCTGGTGGCGCAATGGTTGAGAGTCCGCCTGCCGATGCAGGGAACATGGGTTCGTGCCCCGGTCCGGGAAGATCCCACATGCCGCGGAGCGGCTGGCCGCTGAGCCTGCGCGTCCGGAGCTTGTGCTCCGCAACGGGAGAGGCCAGAACAGTGAGAGGCCTGCGTACCGCAAAAAAAAAAATTATCTCTTGATCTTATATTTCCTCCCCCTCACCCCCACCCAATGACATCAATATTGTTTTGGTAGTCTGGCCTCAAAACCACAGTCAACTTGTTGCTTCTGTTTCTTTCCCATGTGACTAATCACTTGTCAATTGTTTTGTCAGTTGTGCTGTCCTTTATCTTATTGACAGGAAGTTTCTCCTTCCTCTCCCTTTCTTCCCTTTTCTGATCCTAAATCAGATGCTTTAGCAAACATCTGTGAACACTGTGACCCCCTAATCAAGTAGCTGGCCTCCAATTCCACTCTCCCTCTATTATATACTGAAAAAAAAAAAAAACTCAGATTTAATCTTTTCAAACTTTTTTGTTATTGTCACTCAGTTTTTGAGTGACTGTCACTGTTTTTTATTGGCAGCTCTACCTGGCATTAAGCTCTCAACATTCTTGTCCCAAACTTATTTCCAGCCAGGTTATGCTGTTCATTGTCTTCCTCAACATGCCCTGTGTGTTTGCACCTCTAAAATTTTGCTCCTGGGTCATCTGCAGTGCCCTCAAGACAACTCTCCAATTTCTACGAGTGCTTCAAAGACTCATTTCAAATCCCACCCATCTGAGAAGTCTCCCTTCTTCCAGTCAGCTTCCAGGGTTTTTGCATCTTCATGCAAAATATTTTACACCACTTCTTAGTATTTTTCGTGTGTATGAGTTTTAAACTTCTGACTATGTTATAATGTCTTTAAGGGCAGGGATCCTTTCTTAGATGAATCCTTCTGTTGATTCTCCACAGTCTAATGCAAAGACTTGCAAAAAATGGCAGCTCAGTGTTTATTGACTAAAAAGTTGAGATTCAATTTGAATTTAAGTTAAATTGAAGGCTACAGATTGTCTACCTATGTCTAGATGGTTTAGATATTGAATACTGAAAGATTACTGATCCACCTCTAAAAACAGAGCCACTGTTGTTAAGATTCCCTAAAATCTCAAATGCCTGTGGGAACTGGTAGACAGTAAAATGTGTGATAATACAATAGGGAGTAGCAGGGCCTGGGGCAAACTCTGCATTACTTGCCAAAGGCATTCAAATCCAAATTATTTTAAAACATTGCTACTTACAATTCTTGCTTTAGACACTTGGCTTCAAAAAACAGTGATTAAGTCAGGTATTTCAATTCAGTTTGTTGTGTATTTATCTAGGTCTTCACAGATATCCAGGGCTGTGCTAGACACTTGGGAAGAGGGAGGAGCAAAATGAGTTAAGACTGGCAATGTTCAGCAGAGAATAAAGTGTTATACAAACATGATCCTTTATGCTGGTTATTATTACACAAAGAAATTATTTGTTAGGATTCTTGAGATATTTCCATAAAGTGCCTGTGCCTTGGTTATTCTACAGACCAGAGAATTCTGAAAGCTTTGTTTCTGTCTTATTTACCTCTGCATACCAGAGCTTGCCACACAGAAAATATAGAGTAAATGTCTTGAATAAAAGAAAGAAAGAATTAAAACCTCTGTATATAATTTCAGCACCATAAATTTCATTTCATCTATAAATTCACAAACAGCTTTCAGTAGATAGGTGAAATGGCAAGAAACTGGGCCTGAAGCAACCAGAAAGTGAACCTTCTAGCACCTATAGTAATTTTTGGTTCTCTTGCAAATTTTGCTTGGAAAAGTTTTCCTGCTTACATTTTCTGCTTACAACCTTCTCCTCAGAATTTACAGAAATTTTCTTGATTTTTCTGGAAAGATACGACTTCTTAATACAATTGAATAAATTGCTGTTAGTATCTTTTATGGAGAAATAAGCAGAATAAGATCTAAACATCTACTAAGCAGAAAGTTAGACGTAACCTATTAAATACAAGATAGACAAGAAGTACTCTGAAAGGTGCAACAGTTCTGCAAACACTTACTTAGGAGGCACAGGGGAGTAGTCGTGAAAGAGGTGGTGCTGAGTGAGTCTTAAAGACTAGGTAGACTTTACCAGGTGAAACCTTCGTGGGTTAGTGAAAGGAGTGGCCATATTAGGAATTCATGGGAATTTTAGACCAAAGATCATCAGTCACCATCCTAAGTAATAATGACAATGAATGTAAAGAGCGCTTTGCCATTTACAAAGTATTTTTCACATACCTTGTCCACAGTCATTTCTGTTTATTGACTGTGGTGTAGTCAAGAGCTTCAGATATTAGAGAACTCGATGATTTCTGATTTCCACCCCTTGCAATCTCACTGTGTTAGAAGGGCCATTTATGGCTCTTGGACCACAGGAGCATGATCTAATCATTCAGCGAATATTAATGAGGACCCACCATGTATTAGGAGCTGTTTGGGGTGCCAGGGATATAGTAAGGAACAAAAACAGATGGAAATTTCTGCCCTTGGGGAGCTTAATCTTCTTGAGCAGGATAGAGAAACAGGAAAAAGAGAAGCAACAGAAGCAGAAGCAAAAGGAAAAGCAGAAGAAACAGAAGGAGCAGAAGGAGGAAGAAAAAAAGGAGGGGGAGGGAGGAGAATGTCCACTGAAGCAGGAACCTTCCACTTGATGGTATCCATAAACTCTTGAAGATTTCTCCAGGTCCACTTCTCCCTAGATGAGGACATAGCTGACCAACCAAACTTCACATTACTGGTCACTGGCTCTGCCACAACCTAGGCAACAAAGGTTATGCAACTCCCCACATTACTTTGTGTTCCTAATAACAAAGTGCCTAAATTATCAAAAGTTTGACTTTATGTCTATGTACACATTCATATATATACACATTTATAAGTTGAAGTTTTTTACTTATCTCCATGATATCATTTTAACTCACTTTCTTAAATGCCTTTTAGAGGGGAGGAGTAAAAGACTTCAGCTGGAATAAGGCCATTCTTACATATCTTAACTTCATCTTAAACACTAGTGATCAACTGTTACTGATAGGCCAATAATACTTGTGGTAGTTAGAAATGGAATCACACTTTAATATCAAAAATATTAAAATGTTCACGGTTCATCAAAAATCTTGATATGTTACACACTTGAGTATTACCTAACATGGTGAAACAAAATGGTAGATATTGGTTGTTAGTTGCATAGATGGTACATGGAAGGGACCTTGGAAGTCACCTAGTTCACCCCTTTTGTAGAGAGTGGAGAGTGAGTTCCTAAGGCAGCAGGGACAGAGCAAAGACTGGAACTCCTGTCTTCTGATGCCTAGCTCAGAGCTGCTGCTTCCACCACACCACCAAGAGAAGCAGCTTTTCTAGTGGCCTGGGTGAGAACCAAGGGGGCAGCAATTTGAGCAGGACTTTGCACAAATCTAAAAAGAGTAGCTCTCGCTTCTTCTCACTCTCAAGCTTGATCATCTCCTGACTGAGAGGGCCCTTCTTGACTCCTGGAGCCACCAGAAAAAGTTCTTGAAGCTTATCCTATGCCATTCTGTTCCATTTTAGATAATGACTTGCCCTCAACTGCAATACTACGACATGTTCATAGGCAGAATTATCAAGAATTACCCATAAATTCATTAAGAATTATCCAGAAATTAAGAAATTCAGCTAAACTCATCATTTGATTAAAAACTACTTTTTTCCATTCACATTCCAAAGTATTCATTAGAGGCCAGCCTGCCTGATATAAAGATAGCCACAATGAGCACCCTCTGCGTGATGGAAAAGCTAGCAAAACCAAACATGTACATAAGGAATATACAATTAAGATGAAAATGAACAGCTGACTAGGCATAGACAATAAGATATTTATATCCAAAACAAAGGTGAATTTTAAAAGGGGAGGCTAGTGCTCGCTTCGGCAGCACATATACTAAAAGGGGAGGCTAGAGAGAGATGTGGTTGTTTGAACGTGTTCATTGTATCGTGGAGAAGAGTCATCACAATGCTCATTTGGCCAAAGGAGTGCCTTACACATGGACACTCTTTAAATGATGCACTGAGTTAATTAATTTTGGCAATGAACTCTGTAAGTTCGCTAAGTAAATTCTTTCAGGCCTTGCCTGTCTGAGTATGAAAGAGTTCATACTTCCCCAACATTAAAGGCTTCAAGAACCTGCTCTTTCAGAAAACGTGGTTCTCCTGAACCATGTAGAGGTCTTATCCAAATAGCCTAGTCTTTTGAGAGAGGTTGGTGAGGGGCTTGAGATACCTGTGGAAACATTCTTCTGGGAGATAATCTTGTAAATAATCTTGCTGTTAAAAAGGGATCACCTTCCACCTCTTGTGGAAACTCTTGCTTCAACATGCACCCTTTGCTTAAACAATACCAGGGATGATGCCTCCCCACCCCATTAGTGGCCTATTGTGTTGTGAGTGGCTCCATTCGATGGAAAGTTCTTATTTGTGGCCAAAAACAACAACCAAATTAAGGTTTCTGTTTCTCTGATAGAGTGGAGTCAAGTGGGAGCCAGTGATCTCAGATTCCTGAGTATGATGCTAAATTGTCATGCACACAAGCACTCATTCACTTGTCCATTCAGCACACAGTTATAAGGACCTAATCAAGTGCAGTCCACTCTCCGTATCTGAAGGGTTCTGCAACCCTACATATACATATGGCCAACTATATTATGCCATTTTACATGAGGGACTTGAGCATCTGTGGATTTTGGTATCCGCAGAGGATCCTGGAACCAATATCCTGCAGATACCAAGGGATGACTGTACAAAGAGCTCCTATTCTAGCCTGGAAAACAGAGGTGTAATAAATTAGCATACCAGCAATGAGTTAAGTACTTACACTAGAGGTGAGTAGCAGATACAATTGAGGCAGAAGAAATAGACTAAGGCAGTTAGGAAAGACTTATCCACTTCTGTTGAATGCATGAAGTGTAAGGCCACTTAAGGAGTTATTTATGGTGCAATACAATTTTTTAAGCTCATGAAGAAATTGAGATAGAAGAAAAATAAGATTAGAAAAAATAAGATGAGATTAGATGTAAGATTAGACTTCTCAAAGCACCTGTGAGGTCCTAGTCATGGAAAGCACATGTGTTTCTCTGTGGCCAAGGCAGGAGGTGCCAGATCAGGGAAGGTTTTGTAGGCCACACTAAAGGAGAACTTCACCTTGTAAATAGTGGGAGTTGTTGAAGTCTTTTAAGCAGGAGTGACATGGTCAGATTTGATTATTCAGTATTCAAGAGATTGTTCTGCCTGCTAGGTAAAGAGATAGTTCATCCAACAAATATTAACCAAGTGCCTACTTGCCAGACTCTGTTCTGGGGCTGAAGGCATAGTAGTAAGCAAACAGACAATGATCCCTGTCCTTTGAGTGATTATATTCTAATGGAAGATGACAGGTAATAATATAATAAACAAGTACACTATATGGTAAGTTAGATGGTAATGAAAGTTTTGGAAAAGAAAGACAGATAAGGAGAATTGGGAATGCTGGAGGGGTGGTGCTGTTGCAGTTTTTTGCATAAGGCAGTCTCACCAGAAAGAGCGAAGAAAGCATCCAGGTGTAGGGACAGGCACACTGGCAGCAGGATCCATGCTTGAAGGGGTGGATTTGGGGAAAACACTACACAGGCCTGAAAGTGGGCTTAGGGCCATTTGGGCAGTGAATTCCAGCATCCCAAGGACCCAGATTATAATGGGTAGTGGGGGGAGGTCAAGAGGTCCAGATGACACCTCTCAACCCAGCAAACACCTCACACTGCAGGGAGGGGCATGGCTACAGTGCGCTCATCTAAAGCATGGCAGGGGGACTCAAGACAGAGGCCCCTATTACCTAGGTTATTGGAGAGACTTAGGAGTTTATTCTCAGTGAAATACTGAGCCATCAAAAGGTTTTGAGCAGATGTGCTTTGACTTACATTTTTAAAGAATCACTCTGGCTCCTGTGTTGAGAATCAACTGTTGGAAGGCAAGGTTAGAATCGCCACGAGACACGATAATGGCTTAGGTTGATATGGAAGCAGTGAGACATGGTCGGATTCTAGATATATTTGAAAGAAGAGCCTATAGGATGTGTTAATGAATCAGATGCTGATGATAGAAGACAGGAGCCAAGGATGACACCAAGGTTTGTGACGACAAGAGAAGGATGGAGCAGAAGGAAACAAGACTAGGAGGTAAAAATGGCAGTGAGGAGGCTCTGCTGTGGTGTAAGGAGAAATGATGATAAGCTGAATTAAGGTGATGTCAGTAGGGTGTTGGGAAGAAGAGGCATCATCCAAGAAGTATCCAGGAAGTAGAATTAATAGGACTGGGGGCTGGACTGAATGTGCAAGATAAGCGATGTGTAGGTTTAAGATGATGCCCCCCAGGATTCTGGCTTGAAGTAGGAGTTATTATTATTGGCACTTTAGGGAAATGGGACACAAAAAGTTTTCATAAACTGTCTAAGGTCTTAGAGGCTAATAATTTGTAGACTCAGAATCTGAACTCAGATGTGTCTGACATTAGAACCTGAGCTCTTAACCATTGCATGGGGCACTTTATCCCTAGGAGAAAGAAGCCTGCTAGTTGGAAAGTACCTTTACGACAGTGTCTGTCTCTCAGTTGACTCAAGGAGACAATGTGCAAGGAAAGTCCCCTTGGATGGGCAGAGAAGAAGGGGAAGTTAAAACGAGTGATGGGTGAACCAGGAGTCCTTTCTGTTGCCAGAACTGCATGTTACATGCTATCCTTTTGTACTCTAGGGAAAAAAAATGCTAGGCAAGTGCTAGGCTGCAGGTAGGTGCAGCTTAAAATGGTATCTTTTCTGGATCTATTTGCATTTTCAGTAAGGAAGAGGGTTTTCAAGTCTAGGTAAGGTGTGTCTTGAGCATTTCCTGGTAGAAAGCACTAGATTCTGTTCCTAGTTCTTATCTGCTGTAATATTTCCCTCCCTAAACTAAAAACAAGAATACAGCCCACTGTGGACCTTGCATTCGCTTCTAGCTACTGCCTCATATCTCTGCGCCCTTTTATAGCACTGTTCTCTAACAAGTTGCCTATATTCTGTTGTCTCCACTTCCTTATTTCCTATTTTTATCTATACCAAATCTACTGATACTGTGTTTATCAGGGTCATCCATGACCTTCATACTGCTAAATCCAGTTCTCAGAAACATTTGGCTCAAATGATCACTCCCTCCTTCCAGCACTATGTTTTAAACTCTAGGTTTTATTATTATTTGTTACTATTATTTTATTTATTATTATATCTATTATTTAGGAATGGTGAGGCCAACAGATCAGGAGGTGACTGCCATTGAAAAAATAGTTTGTTATACTCACAGATCCCAAGAGAAAGGGGCATGCCACACCATAGTGGGCCATACAGGCAAATACCAGGGTCACACAGGAGGCAGAAGGAGAGGGGGAGAAGTGGGCAGGAGCCTCTACTGTGGGTTCCACAGGAAGGAATGGGGCTAGTTTGTATAATTTCAGCAGACTCTGGGGGCATAGGGGTATCTGGTATCTGACCCTAGGGTGATTAGGGCAGATAGATAGTGACCCAGAGAGTGAGAGCCCAATAAAGAGGTGATTGGAGGTAGGGCTCTGGACTGGTTGGTTTGCATACAAAAGGCACACTCAGGGGACAGTTGTTTACTGTCTCTAGGAATTGGCTAATCCTGAGGGGGCAGTCCCTCTAAAGTCAGCAAGATTCCAAATGTAAAAGCATCAGTATACAGAAAATAAAAGAGATGGTTAATTTGCCTTTATATCCCTTCTCTCAATCTTCTTTGCTAGTACCCTCCCTCTCAAAGACCCCTAAGTGTCGGAATGCCCCATATCTCAGTCCTTGGACACCTCTTCTCTATCTCTCTTTAGGTGATACCATGCAGCACCATGGCTTTAAGTAACACTTATGCATTGATGACTCCCAAATTTATATCTCTGCCCCAAACTTTGGACCACCAGTTGTCCAACCACCTACTAAACATCTTTACTTGAATGTCTAATAGACATCTCAAACCAAACATATTCCAAATACAGTTTTTGATTTCTGCTCCCTAATCTGCTTCATTCTTAGTCTTCTCCTTTTTAATAAATAGTATCTCCATTGCCCTAGTGACTCAAGCTCCGAACCTAGAAATTTTCCTAGATTTCTTTACTTTTGTCAAACTACATTTCCAAACTGTCAGCAATTCCCATCAAATCTTCTGGAGAATATAGAAGACTTAAATAAATGGAAAGACATGCTGCATTCATGGATTAGAAGACTTAATATTATAAAGATGGCTATATTTCCCAATGGATCTACAGATTCAGTACAATCCCTATCAAAATTCCAGCTGCTTTTTTTGTGTGGAAATACACAAGTTGACCCTAAAATTCACATGGAAATGCAAGGGAGCAAGAATAGCCACACACACACACACACACACACACACAGTCTTAAAAAAAGAAAAACAAGTTAGAAGATTCACATTTCCCAATTTCAAAACTTACCACAAAATCAACAGTCTGTGATACTGACATAGGATAGACATATAGTTCAATGGAATAGAATTGAGATTCCAAAACTAAGCCCATACATTTAATGTCAATTGATTTTTGGTGAGGGTGCTATGACAATTCAATGGAGAAAGAATACTCCTTTAAACAAACTATGCAGAGTCAACTGGATGTCCATGTGTAAATCAATGAATCTGGAGCCTTACCTCACACCATACACAAAAATTAACTCAAACTGGATCAAAGACCTAAATATAAGAACTAAAGCTATAAAATTCTCAAAAGAAAACATAGACGTAAATCTTTGTGACCTTGGATTAGGCAATGTTTTCTTAGAGATGACACCTAAAGCACAAGCAATTAAAAGAGAAAACAGATAAACTGGCCTTCATCAAAATTAAATTAATTTGCACTTTACAATTAAAACATTTGTGCTTCAAAGAACATTACCAAGAAACTGAAAAGACAATCACAGAATAGGAGAAAGTAATTGCAAATCATATATTTGATAAACAGTTTGGCAGTTTCTCAAAAAGTTAGATATAGAGTTACCATTTAACTGATCAATCCCACTCCTACATATATAATCAAGTGATTTGGAAACATGTCTACACAAAAACTTGTACATGAATGTCATAATAGCATTACTCATAATAGCCAACAAGTGGAAACAACTCAAATGTCCATCAACTGATGAATGGATAAGAAAGATGTAATATGTTAATACAATGGAATATTATTCAGTCATAGAAAGGAATGAAGTATTGGTAATGTGTTACAATACAGATGAGTCTTGAGAATAATATGCTCAGTGAAAGAAGCTATACACAAAAGACCACATATTGTATGATTCCATTTATATAAAATATCCAGAATAAGCAAATTGATAGAGACAGAAAGGAGATGAGTGAATGCCAGGGACTGGAGGGAGAGGGAAGAAGAATTGGGGGGTTTCTGCTAATGGGTATTGTGTTCCTTTTTGCAGTGATGAAAATGATCCAAAATTAGACAGTGGTATGGGTTGCACAGTTCTGTAGAATATACTAAAAACCACTGAATCATCTGTGTCTTAAATATATATGTATACACACACACATAATCCTCTATTGTATGTCAATTATACTCCAATAAAGATATTAAAAATTTTACTAACTTTAAGGGACCAATTTTAAAATTTTAATACATTTTAAAAATGTGTAAATATAAAAAACCTTCAACAGACCCCTTCTCACCTCCACTAGCCCCACCACTCTGGTCCAAACTATTATCATCTCTGTGAAAACATTTCTTACTGATCTTTCTGCTTCCAATCTTGCCCATCCCACTCTCCTTCACAACAATAGTCTATTGTCTACACCAAAACTGAATCCTCTTTTAAAAATGTAAATGAGATCATGTCATTCTCCTGATCCAAATAACTCCACTGGCTTTCCATTGTACTCAGAGCAGCTCTGCTTTTACCTGATTTAGATGTATGGCTCCAGTTGATTCCCCTTGAAGAAATGGTTCCATGGCTAATAAAATTTTGAAAGCCTCTTTGAGGACAAAAAATGCTGACAGTGGTATACCCTGTCCCTTTTGCCTTCAACCGTGAGAAGTCCTTGGGTGGGAAAGTTTGTGAGCAAAAGTGGAAGCACGAGAGGTGAAGCAGGACTAAGGTTTGGCACCCACTCAGCTGGGTTTGCAGTTCTCTGCAATCCCTGTCTGTACCTCTTAGTAACAGGTAGTTCAGGTGATGGGCACACTGGATCACAGCACTCTAAAGAGCTTGACAACTTTACCTGCTCAGTCAACTAGCAAGTATTTATTGAGAATCCAACTCTGTTCTATTGAGCACTGAGTGTCCAACTCACAGAGTTCCAGTCCAGCTGGAAAAGATGATGTGCATTATTCATCTGATGAACAAGACTGGTTTTCCAGGGCCTACACTGAAACTACGGAAGAGGCAAAGAGGTACAGATAACCAGCTGTGTGGGTAACTCATGAGCACTGGTTCATATGAGCTTCTAATTTGGATCGATAAAGGGTGCCTCGCTTCTTCTTACCCCATCTCTCCTCTCCTTTAGACAATCACCCTTTAACTTCTCTTCCCAGCTCTACTCCACCATGGTCCACTGCCTCCCCGAAAGATTTGTTTACCAGTCATTTCCCTGTTCTGTTTTCAGAAGTGAGCAAATGACCAAATCATGAGACCCAGAAAAACTGCAGAAGGCCCTGAGACTTTCAATTGTCTGTTTCAGATCCGGTACAGAACATGTTCCTCCTCCTGCTAATTTTGAGCCTGGGAATGCCGCTTCATCAGACAGCAGGTAAGAAAAGTCAAAGGGAGGGGCCTGAGAAGGAGGAACAGGTGATGACCCCTAGCTGAAGCCAAGGATGAGAATGTAGTCCTTGAGCTGAAGGCTTTCTTTGAGAGGAAGTGTGATTACCAGCTATTATAAGCACAGCCAAAAGAATGGTGCCCAGGGTGGCATGTGCATACCCATGTCCCTGTCTTACAGAAACAGGGACTAAGAATATTGGTCCATCTATCCCCACTTTCCAATAAAGGTAATAACAAGAAGACAGGACCATTCAGGCCATGCACCTCTGAACTGACACAAGAGGGCATGGGTTAAATGTCCTGAAAGGTGAGATGCCAAGAAGCTGTCCTTTTTTCTTCTGTCAGGGACAGTGAGGAGACAAAGGTCAGGGGGACACCTCCTCTTTTAAAAAGCAACAGTAGCAGCTATGGGTCATTCACACATTAATGTGGATTACTTGAATTGGAAACTCAGAGTCTTCCTTGCATCTAAATGAATAATGAACCTTAAAGCTATGCCTTTGGATTTTGGAGAAAGATATTCTACTGGAGGGTGTGGGTAGCAAGGAGGAAAGCAGTTTCAGAGTTTTGCTTTCCTGGGGAAGGTAGTTTAGACTATTCACATATGCAGTCAGGACCATGAGTGCATTAAAGTGGGTGAACACCAGTAGGTAAGAGAGGAGGACAGAGGTGGACAAAGAGGGCTAGCTCCTCTATGAGAACAGCCCTGATCCCATGGGAAGTCATCCAACATTCTGCCTTTCATTGAGAAAGAATGCCTTCTTTGGCATTGATAACTTTTGAAGAGCTTTTCCCTCCCTTCCAGGTGATCCCAGTCACGTTTCTTCCCCTCCCTTGGGCTGCTCAGCCTGGTCTGGCACTAGAGACACTGACTTGGGGCCATCCTTGGAGAACACCCCAATATTCTGCTTACTCCAGCCCTACCCTTGCAGTGGCAGCTAAAGGAACACTTGATATTTCCTTTCTAAGAGACCCTGCCCTGCTGGGATTTTTAGAAACAGGCAAAATTAACTCTTTCCTTACTTGAATGCTCTGTGGATGCTCTACCATGTTATCTATAAAATAATTTAAAGATTGAAGTGAAAAGCTATTGGAAAATATTTTCATTTCACTTTTTAAATATTTATTTTTAAATTGACATAAAGTAAAATTTTACTCTTTTTTATAAAAGCATCTATGAGTTTTGACAAATGCATAGTCATATAGCCACCACCACAATCAAGATCCTGAGCAGTTCTATCACCAAACAAAAACCCTCCTCTAACTTTTAAGCCCAGGTACTCACCGATCTATTCTCTATCCTGTCGTTGTAACTTTTCCAGAATGTCATATAAATGGGATCATTTATTAGATATTCTTTTTGTCTGGCTTCTTTCACTTAGCATAATGCATTTGAAATTTATCCATATTGTTATATGAATCAATAGTTCATTCCTTTTTGTTGTTCAGTAGTATTACTCTGTAGGTACACACCACATTTTGTTTATTCATTTCCCACTTGAGGGACTTTTGGGTTGTTTCCTATTTTTGGCAATTATAAATAAAGTTGCTATAAACATTTGTATATAGGTTTTTGTGGAAGCATAGGTTTTCATTTCACTTAGGTGAATACTATGAGTGGGATTACTGAGTCATATGGTAAGTACATATTTAACTTTATAAGAAACCATCAAACCTGTTCTTAGGATCTGTACTTTTAGAATTTGTAGAATTCTTAGAATCTGTACTGTTTTTGCATTCCCTCCAGCAAAATATGAGAGTTCCAATTGTTCCACATCCTTGACAGCCCTTGGTATTGACATTGTCATTTTTCTTTTTTAAGTCGTTCTAGTAGGTGTGTAGAAGTTTCTCACTGTGGTTTAATTTGCGTTTCCCCAGTACCTAGTGAGGATAAACATATTTTCATGTGCCTATTGCCCATTCATATATCTTCTTAGGTGAAGGGCATATCAAATCATTTGACTGTTTTTAATGGGTTATTTTCTTATTGTCCAGTTTTGAGAGTTCTTTATATATTCTGGATACAAATTCTTTATCAGATATGTGATATACAAATATTTTCTCCCAGTCTGTAGCTCATCTTCTCATTCTCTCTTTTTTTTTTTTTTTTTTGGCTGTTTCGGGTCTTAGTTGTGGCAGCAGGATCTTCGTTGAGGCATGTGGGATCTTTTGTTGCGGGGAGTGGGCTTCTCTCTAGCTGTGGTGCGCGGGCTCTAGGGCGCGTGGGCTCTGTAGTTTGTGGCATGCAGGCTCTTTCATTGAGGCATGCGAGCTCAGTAGTTGTGGTGCGTGGGCTCAGTTGCCCCAAGGCATGTGGGATCTTAGTTTCCCAACCAGGGATCGAACTCTCGTCCCCTGCATTGGAAGATGGTTTCTCTACCACTGGATCACCAGGGAAGTCCCTCTCATTCTCTTAACAGTGTCTTTTGCAGAGGAAAGATTTTAATTTTGGAGATACCCAATTTATCAAATTTTTTCTTTGATGGATTGTCATATCTAAGAACTCTTTGCCTAACCCAAAACCTGAAAGATTTTCTTCTATGTTTTCTTCTAAATATTTTATAGTTGTACATTTTACATTTAGGTTGACCATCCATCTTGAGTTGATTTTTGTATAGTGTGAAGTATAGGTTGGGGCTTTTTTTTTTTTTGCATGTGGACATCCGGTTGCTCCAGCCCCATTTGTTCATTTACTGAAAAGACTATCTTTTCTCTGTTGATTGCCTTTGCACCTTTGTAAAAAATCAATTGGCCATATTTGTGTGGGTCTTTTTCTGGACTTTCTGTTCTGTTCTATTGATCTATGTGTATATCCTTTCACTTATATCACTCACTCTTTTATTACTGTAGTGTTGTAGTTCAATTTTTTTTCTTATATTTTCATTTCAAAACCTAAGGACATCTTGTTACCCAGACGCATTTAAGGCAAAATATTTATTTTTGTACTTTGTCATGTCTTGAAGGAAAAAGGAACCCCAGTCTTATGTCTTTCATTGATGTTTCCTTCTTTCTTCATCCACCAGAGAAGAATAAAACCCAGGAAGCACATGACCAGTGTGATGCTTGAGGTCACTCTAGGGCAGGGACCACACCCTGGGTCACTCCACTTAGCCTATAGCTGACCTCCAAAACTATATCTGCTGACCCCTGAGGTATAGAAAGCAGAAGAATCAGGTTGGGGAAGGGATTTCTAATAGACAAGATGTCTCATGCAGCATTCCTGCTAAGAGGAGTGCATGCATCAAGTGACCAGAGCAGCATCTATTCTAAACCAGGAACTACAGCTTTCTGAAGGCTGGCTGTGTAAAGCAGTCCCCCCTCCCCTCCCTGCCTACACCCATCCTCGCCTTTCAAAATACCTTAAGAAGTCTGTAAACACTTAAGCTTCTGTTGTTAATGGGGGGAAAAGGTATAAAATTAGCTTAAAGAGGAAGCTTTCTTGGGAGGTAATGCAAATAAATTGTTTTGTGTTTCCTGGAGATGTGACAGGTCTGACTCCATTGGTGCCCTGACTGCAAATAAAAGGCGAACTTCCCCCAAGAACGTTCAGAAAGGCTCCAGCATTACTCAAGCCAGCTACTTTAATCTGTCTAAAGAACGTGCATGTATTAATTTTTCATGCTCTGACCAAGTCCTTTGCCCTTTAATTTAGTCAAGATGACCAAATGAACGTTTTGTTGGCTTAATTTGCAGTTGTGGAAACTTTCCAGTTTTCTCCTTTGTCTGATGACATCAGGAGTTCAATGCTAGGTTGACGTTTAATAACCAGGTGACATATGAAATAGAAAACAAATGTCTTTTCCTTATTATAAAGCTGAAAAGTATATCTATTTCATTCATGTATGTAGTATACACATGCCAGTAGATATATAGTCCTATCTGTTAGAAGTACAAGCTTTCAACACACAGAGATATGAATTTGAATTCCAACTCCATGAGCTCCCACTTTTTTACTTTGGGCAAGTTGTATCATTTCTTTAAGCCTCAGTTTCCCCATTTGTAAAATGGGGGTAGTGACTCCTACCTTGCAGAGTTTTGGGAACATGAAATGGTGATGTACAGTTTAGCCCAGTGTGTGGTTCATTGAGTTTAATAAATGTTATCTTTTACTCTACTTCCCAGTCACAGTCCAAATGCAAACCAGTGTTATAACTGTTTCTCAAATGTCAGTGTGCATGTGAATCGCCCCAACCTTGTTAAAATGCAGATTCTGCTTCTCTAGGTCCAGGGCATGGGCTGAGATTCTGCATTCCTAACTAGCTCCCAGGGAAAACTGAGGACAACACTTTGGATGGCAGGATGGTAAAAAATGTTTGCAAGTACAGGTGTTTTATTTGTCCAACCAATGGTTTCTCAATGCTCCCTGCACATTAGAAGCTCCTAGGGAAATTTCTTTTTTAATTGATGCTGGCCTCACAAAATAATTAGAATTTAATTTTAGAGGATCCAAAGTGGGGTTTGAGCATTAGTGTATTTTAAAAGCTTCCCAGGTGATTCTTATGATGCAAGGTTGAGGCCCTCTCATTAGTGATTCTAATGTGCAGCCAAGCTTGAGAAAAACCTCTTCACAGAATTGCTTGCAAGAGTGTTTTGATTTCCTCTGTAATTTACAATAAGTAAGAATATTTTAGTATTACATTTCCTAATCTTGTCATTTTGTATTGAGTAATCAAGCTCAAAGCTTTGCATGTCTTAGAAGCTTTAGTTGGGGCAAAATAGACCAACTAACAATTAATCTTCTAGTTATTCTGAGCGACTCAGATATGTGATTCATCTTTGCCAGTTGCTCTTTCCTCTTGTGAACATTAGATGGAAAATGTCACCTGCCTGAGAGGTAGCATACTTTATGCTTCCAACCTCTGTATATACACACACACTCTGCACAAGGCAGAGGGGAAAAGCAAGCAGAAAATGGATTTTTTTCAAAGGCCCAGACAGTGAAGAGGGGAGTTCTGCTGTATGCTATGGGGAGTTCCAGAGGAAGTTAGAGGCGTTCCTCCTCTCATGAGAAGAAAGTATAAGTGTGGTAAATAAATCTACTAAATAAATTCAATAGAGACTACACCCAAAGTCCTCTGATTCTTGTTAAATCTCAGGCTCAGCAATTAACCTTCCCTGCAAGCCCCATTTCTCTTCCCTGTTTCTTGTTATATCATGTGTAATAAAATAAGAGAAGGAAGTACTATGAGGAGAGTAAAAGTAGTGTAAATTCCTGAACCTGGTGCATAGAATATGGTTAATACATATTTGAGAATGAATAAATAAATATTATTCTCCAGGGCAGAGTGGATTTGGTATCAAGCAGTTCTGTTTTAATTATAAGGGGACTTAATAACTCAAGTATTTGGAGATGATTCTAATCATAAAGGAATCTACTTTAAAGAGTATCCTATTACGGAGACTCCGGTGAGAGTTATTACAAGTGTTCAGGGAATTCCACAAAATGGAATCATGCGGGAAATTCGGAAGCACGGCATCTTTTCTCACATGTATCGTCCCAGAGTCTTCTCAACCTGGCCAAGCAAATGCTGAATTGGCATTGTTTTACACAGAAGCACTCACATTGTAGCCTGCCCCCACCCCCATCCTGCGCAAAAGAATACCAGGCAGGGCTTCCCTGGTGGCGCAGTGGTTGAGAATCTGCCTGCCGGTGCGGGGGACACGGGCTCGAGCCCTGGTCGGGGAAGATCCCACATGCCGCAGAGCAACTAGGTCCGTGAGCCACAGTTACTGAGCCTGCGCGTCTGGAGCCTGTGCTCCGCAACAAGAGAGGCTTCGATAGTGAGAGGCCCACGCACCGCGATGAGGGTTGGCCCCCACTTGCCGCAACTAGAGAAAGCCCTTGCACAGAAACGAAGACCCAACACAGCCATAAATAAATAAATAAATAAAATTTAAAAAAAAAAAGAGCAAGAATTAAAAAAAAAAAAAAAAAAAAGAATACCAGGCAGCTGTGAACTCCATTTTGTATCATAGATCTCTGTCAGAAAGGCACGCTAATGTTCTAGTTGTGGTTAAAACGGGTTGGAGGCAAGATACAAGCTCATCATTCATTTTTGATAAAAACTCAAGTGTGTGCACTACACTCTCATGTGTGCTGGGTGGTGATTAAGAATGCCAGTTTGTGCAATTTGGGGCAAGTTGCTGTTTGATGAGGGGAAAGCAAAAGTGAATATGGGGAGGCTCATCCGTTTGTTTCTCCCTCTCCCCCTTTTTGTCATTTTATGTTAAACCCTTAACTGGAATTTAGTATGTATTAGGCACTGGAGACGCCAAAGCAAATTCAACCTGGTCACTGCCTTCAAAGATTTGCAGGATGGTAGGAGGAAAAACTCCAGTCAGAAGAGAATTGTGATGTGAATCATTGAAGCAACAGAAAACCCCAAAACTATTTATACTGTGAAATCTGTTATCCAGGGTGGTCCGAATACCACTTTCTCAAGAATTGAAACATTGTACAAAAGAAAGTTTGCTGACTACCTACCACCTGCCAAAATAAGGTACTTCACATGTGCCATTTTGTCTAGTTTTCCCCACAATGCTGACAGGTAGATGTTATCTTCAACCTTTAAAGATAAAGAGGCTGAGACTCATAGAGTTTAAATGGCATGATCAAGATCAAAAGGCTCATAATCCTGATGCAGTCAAAATTTGAACCCAGGTTCATCTGTCACTAAATCCCAAGCTCTTTCCATACCATGTTTTATGTGGAAACAACCACTCAAATAGCATATTCTTAGAAGCCATCCCCAAATATAAGTGGATGTTTTGACTGATTAAATGAGTGGATTAATGGAGTAAGCTCTACTGAACATAATTTGATCTAATCTTCTGTCACAATTCAGAAGCTACTTTGAGATCTTACACTTAGTCTTAATGCCTATCCACTCATTAATAATGGAAGCAGCATAATTTTGTACAATTTATCACAATTTATTCATGCACACACTACTTTCATTAGTTTTGCCATGTTTGACTACTCTTTGTGCTATTGTTTTTATAGAATTATCTAAATCAACTGAGCTTTTATTTTTTGAACAAAACAATCTACCCTTGTGGTAAATGGAAAACCAGTATCACTGGTACAGGTAAATAGAGATATGAGCAAAAATAAATGCAATGAAAGTAAAGTAGTACTATTAAATTCTACCCAGATAATAATATCTGCCTGAGAGCTTCTTGTTTTATTAAAAGGAAAAATAGGGCTTCCCTGGTGGCGCAGTGGTTAAGAATCCACCTGACAAGGCAGGGGACACAGGTTTGAGCCCTGGTCTGGGAAGATCCCACATGCTGCGGAGCAACTAAGCCCATGTGCCACAACTACTGAGCCTGCGCTCTAGAGCCCACGAGCCACAACTACTGAAGCCCACGCACCTAGAGCCCATGCTCTGCAACAAGAGAAGCCACCGCAGTGAGCAGCCCATGCACCGCATCGAAGAGTAGCACCCGCTCGCCACAACTAGAGAAAGCCTGCTCACAGCAACGAAGACCCGAAGCAGCCAAAAATAAAAAATAAAGAAAGAAAAGAAAAGAAAAAGAAAAAGAACCATTGTTAGAGACGTGAGAGTCTAGTAGCAAATTATATGTAATTTGAAGGATTGAAATAGAATTGAAGAGGGAATAAATTCCTCTCTGAATAATCCAACTCTCTTTGGGCCTTGATTCTGCCGTATCTAAAATCATTTTGCATACTTCTAGAAGTATGTGCCTCACGTTTTGGGAAATACTGTTTCAAAGGCTACAGATTTTGAAGTCAACCATCTGACTAGCTCTGAATTTTAACTTTACTAACTGTACATCCTGGAGCAAACCTCTCTGACCCAGTTTCCTCAACTATAAAACAGTAATGATAATACATGTTTCATGCTTGTATTTTCAGTATTAAATGACATAGGTTTTTAAAAAATTATTTATTTATTTATTTATTTTGCTGCTCTGGGTCTTAGTTGCAGCACTTGGGATCTTCGTTGCTGCATGCGGGATCTTTTTAGTTGCAGCATGCGGGCTCATAGTTGAGGCATGCAGGGTCGAACCCAGGCCCCCTGCCTTGGGAGCGTGGAGTCTTAACCACTGGACCACCAGGGAAGTCCCAATGATATAGTTATAAAGAGCCTAGAACAGTGGCTGGCACATAGTAGGTATATACTAAGTATTAGTTCCATTCTTTCTTTCCTCTTATTGATAGAAAAGACGCTTCTACAGTAGACTTGTATGATGTGCTGGTTAAGAGCGCTTGAACTTAACAATACTGGGTCTGATCCTGGCTGTGCAATCTTAGGCAAGTTGCTTAACCTTTTTGTGTCTCAGCTTCATTTTCTAAAGAGAAGATAGCTCTACGTCGCTGGCTTCCTGGGGAGACTAAAAGAGATCATGTGTTAGCAGAGGCCTGACACCTAGTAAGAACTCAATGGGTGATAGTTATTATTACTATCACTGGTGAGAGGAGGTAGAATTTGGCAGGGCATGATGTAATTTGACCCATATGAAGAAAATGAGCCTGGATAATAGGGGGTAGGAAGGCCATCAGCTGCACAGGTGAGGAGTGTTGAGAGGTGAGAACTACCTCAGAGCAGATCAAGGATTCTACTCTTTCCCAGAATGGATGGAGCAAAGGAGAGAAAGGAACCTTCACAAATGCCCAGATAATGACAGGTATCTCTTGGGAAACAGGGGTGGGATGGGTCTCCTCAGGTCCCACTCTGTACAGAACTGAAATGTGAAGGCAGACAATCTGAGAATGTCTTATTTTCTGTTCAGCTTTATTCACAGTGACAGTCCCGAAGGAAATGTACATGGTAGACTACGGTGGCAATGTGACCTTGGAGTGTGATTTTGACACCGGAGGTCATGTGGAACTCGGAGATTTAAAAGCCAGTTTGCAAAAGGTGGAAAATGATACAACCTTGCTCAGTGAAAGAGCCACTTTGCTGGAGGAGCAGCTGCCCCTGGGGAAGGCTTTGTTCCACATCCCCCAAGTCCAAGTGAGGGATGCAGGGCAGTACCGCTGCCTGATCATCTATGGGATCGCCTGGGACTACAAGTACCTGACTCTGAAAGTCAAAGGTGAGTAGTTTCAGGGACTGGAATACATGGCGGCATCTCTCCAACACAGGACCTGCATTAGCTGCAAGTAACAAGCTCAAGCCAAAACTGGGAGGATAGCTATAAAGAGACAGAGCTACCTCAGAGAAAACAAAAGCAGCTGCTCAGAAATATTTTTTGATATCTGAGTATAAAGCAGTGGAGGTGAGGGTAAATAGGGGTAGAAGGAATAAAACTGTCTACAGAAAGCCAGGAAAATGAGGGGGAAAGGTGGGAGGGTACCAAAGATAAGTTTTGCCTAATTCACAGGAACAATACTGACTTGATATTAAACTACTCTTTCAGAGTCCAGAGCTTTTTTTTTTTTTTTTTTTTGTGGTACGCAGGCCTCTCACTGTTGTGGCCTCTCCTGTTGCGGAGCACGGGCTCCGGACGTGCAGGCTCAGCGGCCATGGCTCACGGGCCCAGCTGCTCCACGGCATGTGGGATCTTCCCAGACCGGAGCACGAACCCGTGTCCCCTGCATTGGCAGGCAGACTCTCAACCACTGCGCCACCAGGGAAGCCCCAAGTCCAGAGTTTTTTAAACCATGATTTGCCACTCATTAACAGATTAAAATATCAGTTTAATGAGTAGCAACCAGGTGGGTGTTTTTTACCAATAAAATGAATGAACCGAATGAATAGAATAGAATATATCAGGGCATCACATAGTAGGGCTTAGTGTTGTTTTGTGAAACACAAATTATTTCAGAGGGGTGTGTGTGTATGTGTGCACATGCGTGCGTGTGCATTTTGGCTCGTGGTGTGATAAATTTTTTTCTCACTCTGGGTCATAGTCTAAAAAGTTTGGAAAATGCTACTCTAGTCCCAGCCTAATCTATTGCACATGAAACAGCTGAAGTCCGGAGAGTTGAAATGGGTAGCCTGAGGGAGCCAGTGAATCAATAGCTGTCCCCATTCCTCCGGGTTGAGGGCTCTCTCCACCACAACACGAGCCAAGAACCTAAATCTGAAGAGAATCTTCAAGTTCTTGTTTGTTCTGGGAAAGGTCATTTGAGGAAAGACATATAACAACTGTATCCATCCCATTAATAGATTTGGCTCTGTTCATTGGCTTATGTTTTTCAGCCTTCGCTGACTGGTCTGAGTTAACCTATGCCAGTTTTTCCTCTGTCCCCTCCCTATTCCACACATTACACTCAGAGGATATGTTCTGTCTTCTGGAGGGTCTGTGGATTTTGGTCCCTAAAGACCATTGACCTTGACAGCAGTGGGGTGACTTTATGATCTGGTATAAAGAAGGACAAACTAGAATAATTAGACATGAGGTTGAATGTTGTTTTCACCTGACCTTGGGCAGGTTATTTCACCTCTCTTAATCTCGCATTTTTCTTATTTGTAAAAGAATAGCAATAGTAGCATCTACCACATAGGATTATTGTAAAAATTAAAAGAGATAATGAACATAAAGAACTGAGCATGGTGCTTGGCATATGGTGAGTGCCCAGAGGTTTGGATCAAAGACCCTCAATTACTGCAGGGATGGTGCCCTCTCACATCTCAACTAATAGTGAGTCATCAGGAGAGCCCTTAGCTGGATGTAACTGCCTTCTCTCTTTATTGCATTTCCTAAAAACAGGCATCAACTGGGAGGAACTCCAGAGCATTGAAGTTAGTCTGAGTTCAGTCAACTGGAGGAGAGAGGGCTCTACATCCTCACAATCCCCTAGTGTACTTGGGTATCTGCACCCCTAAATCACTGCCCCATGTTTGTTGATGTCTATTTGAGTGTTATAATGCACCTAGGGTTTTTGGGCAATTTGGTACCAGTCCCACTCTTTCTCGCTCGGGCTTTGGGATGTCCCTCATCCATGGGAGGGCAGTCTGCCTGCTTCCTCATCTAGACCAGGGATGAATCAGGTGAGGAAAAGATTTATTCCTCAAACCTTAATTAATTAATTAGTTAATTAATTCCTTAAACCCTTAATGATCTTCCAGCTAGAGTATATGGGATCACAAAGACTTTCTATGGGATGCATAGCATAGGCAGTTTTAGGAAATTAGTTTCTATATCTTCATCTTCCCCAAGTACTCGTTCCCCAAATTGAGTGTGCCTGAGAATATGCCTTCCAGGCAAGGCTCTTGGGGTTCTCCTAAAACACTTCCTCTTTTATTTTTGCTTTACCCACTTCATAAAAGAACCTCTGTTTCACCCATCATGAATACAGTGCATTGCCCTGAGGTATAAAATCCTCCATAGTGATAAACAAAAGAATGATTGGAAATATTGATACCATACCAAATTGTAATGACTAACAAATCCTTCTGCAAACCAGGAGGTATCAAATTGTCTGTTTTCAACAAAATTGAAGGAGGCCCTAATAGAGTTAACAGCTGATAATAAAAAATAAAGTAATTTTTTGTCATATAAATCATAAGGCTTTCAAAGAATGAAATGATAATACTATAACCGAACTTCTTCCATTCCCACCTACTTATTCATATAAGCAAGATTCCTTAGCCCTTATAGCTACAAAAAATGAAAAATAGAAATAGAATTGATGCTGAACCTTGTCTCATTCCAACCATAAGTCATATGCATCCTCAGATTCATGAACAGATTGAAAAAGAGAGCCCCATCCATCCCATTAAAAGATACATTTCCGGTAAACTTTTTTTATGTTTAATAATTATCAATATTCATAATATTTTATGTTTTGATTTTACATGTACTGATAATAATGGAAATTAGATTTCAGTGCAGAAGAAAACTTTGAACACTTAAAGCCTCATGGTCACAAGAAAAAAAATTTAATTTCAATAGCTATACATGTTTTGTTGTTGCAAAGAAACAAAAGGATAATCACCAAAAGAGTGTTCAAACATGTTGCATTAGGATAAAATTCTGCAGAAGTGGAATGGGAACTGATATTCGAGGAATAAAAAGAAACAATGTAAAGTTCTGACCATTAGAGAAGAATTTTTGTATGTATTTTTCAATGGATGGTGGTGTGTATGAAAGACACCTTCTTTGATTTCTAGGTGACATTGGATGCATTTGTAAAGAGTGAAATAATTGCCTTACTAAAAATATGTGTTTATAATGGGCTAAACATCGTATATTTTTCCAATATAGAAACCTATGATATATTCTAAGAATGAATTTAATAAATATGTGAGAAGGAGCACACTGCATCACGATTGTTTTAGGAGAAATACAAGCAAAAAAAAAAAAAAAAAAAAAGATTGAAGACCAGCACATAAGGATATTCTACCCAGATGAGGGGTGTCTGAAGGAAGCAGGGGAGATCTGGGACTCCAGTTAGGGTGCACTTACATAGAACAAGACTAGAGGAAGGATGTGCTTTGTGCTTAAAATGCCTAAGTTTTGGCATACACCTTGAAAATAGGTTTATAGTATTTTCTTTGACGTCTGGGCAACAGTTCATATTAAATATAGTGAAAAGAGGATTGATTTCATAAGGACAGGAAAAAAATTGCTAGGTAGCATGGCTAGAGAGTCTAGAAGAGACAGTAAGAGAAGGCTGCAGTTTTTGAAAGGCCAGGTTGCAACCCCAAGGCAATTAGAAATCTGTCGGAAGAAGGCCAGGGAGCACGACTGAAGAAAAGGGTACAGAGGCCCTGAGAAGCCAGGGATTGAGCCCACAGGTTGAGAACTGGCCTGAGCAAGGATCCCAGATAGACACAGAGCAGGTACTAAGAACAGAAGGGCCAAACCAGCCTGAAGGCCTGAGCAGGCTGAGGCTTACAGACGTACTTTAAATCAACAAAAAGGCCCAAGATAGATAGAGTACAACTTCAACAAGTGGAGGAAGGTGGCAGCATAGTTTCCGTTTTCTCTCACAAGAGAAATGGCCTTCACCCTAAAAGGGGAAGTCAGGTGGCAGAGGGCATAGGGAGGAGAACAGCCCGAGAAAAGCAACTTGGTAGTGAAATGACGTCTGTACATTTAGCCTCTAGGCCCAGAGAAAGCATTTGCTAAAAAAACTTACTAATGGGGCTAAATCTGCTCTCAGTGTCTTTTCTCCCTTGGGGAAACTGAAGGGACTAAGGAAACCCTGAGTTAAGAAAACAATATCCTGAATTTTGAAGGGGAGAAAGCTCCTGGGAATTACAAACTGTTTAACCTGATGTTCCTCCCCAGGCCATTTAACAGACCAATTGAGAGCCATCCTAAAAGATTTCTTTCAGTGACTACTAGAAACCTGCCAGGATTCTCTAAGATTAATGCATGTAAAACTACATTTTTTCACCTTAGTTATGGTCATTGTGATGATAAAGCAGATGATACTATGTACAGTAGTAAAGATAATATAGTACTAAAACATATAGTAAAGATAATAAAGCTTATCTTTATTTCAGAAATGCTAGAGTTGCCAGTAACATTTGAATTATAGAGACAACTGGGATAACAGAAACCATTTAAACCAATGGAAATTGAAATCAGGAAATAGTAATTCTTTTGATGGAACAGACTGAGAAGCCAAATGGGGACTAGGGAGGCAAATCACCAATTAGCAAAAGCAGGAAGCTGCTATCACCACTGCTGGGCTGGAGGAACAGGGGGAAGGCAGAGTTAATGGGCCCAGGGGTGAAACACAAGTGGGCCTGTCCAGTGGTATCTGGAGCCAGGGAAGAGCTGTGGCTGCTGCTGGAGAGGCCTTGTAGCATAAAGTATGGGGGAGAAACACTCATTCTCCTTCCTCCTGCTCACTCTCCCGTCTTCCCACTATGCCTGCTGTTGGCTGTCACGAGCCTGGGATACACAGCCTGCAGGAGTCAGCCTTCCCGCCATATAGAGCAGAAACTGAGGGACTGATCTAAGGGCAAACAGGCCCAGGACCCACACAGCACACACCTTGTGCATAAAGTGGTAAAACATGGGATGAATAATAGTGTAGTTGACTGGATCTATAACCGACTGAACAAGTAGTAGTTGTTGACTAAGGGGCAACAAAGGTCTTGGGTCAACCTGGAGACCATCTCCAAGTGACAAGGGGTCTGTTTAACCAACCTAGCTGGGCAGTAGATCACTCAACGAAATCGATCTTACAACCTTAGGCTGCTTTAAAACCCTGTGTTGGGCCTGAAGTGTACTCAGCACATAGGAAATAATTAGTCACACTATACTTTGTGCTGCTTAGATAATATCTAGAATATAGGTCGTGTTACACTGGCAAAAACAGAGTGTATCTAAAGACTGCTATCTGGAACTGGGGCTGAAAATTATGTCCTGTGAGATATGGTTGAAGGAAGTAGGCATGTTTTACCTAAGAGGTGGAAAGACTATATGGGGTCTTGCCAGTGATCTTCAAATATCTGAAGGGTTTTGTCACATGAAAGAGATAATAATAATTGCCAGTACTAACTGACTATTTAATAAGTTCTAGGTACCTAACTCATTTAATCATCCTCACACCCCTGTTAAGGATAAGTATTATCGTACCTATTTTACAAATGAGAAAACTGAGGCTTGACACGTCACGTAACCACCGCTTGGCTTAAGCCTAGTCAAACCTTTCCGACTCTGAAGCCCATGTTCTTAACTACTATGCTTACCATATGTTGTTTTGCTAAACCAGGCAAGTACCAATGGGTTGAAGCTACCATGAGGCAAAATTTGACTTGACGTAAGGATGATCCTCCCAATGAAAGTTTAACTTTCTTATTGTCTAATTGTGGCAATGACTGCTTCTGGAAGTAAGAGTTTCCATTCACAGATGTGTTTAACCAAAAGTTAGTTATCTAGCAGTTTACTAATATCAAGAAGAAAAGTATTATTAAAGATAAAAAGGGACATTTCATAATGATAGAAAAAATCAATTCAACAGGAAAATGTAACAATCCTAAATGTGTATACATCTAACCATATAGCTTCAAAATATATAAAACAAAAATTGACAGACCTAAAAGGAGAAATAAACAAATCCATAACCATATTTGGAGATTTCAACTCATCTCTGTTATAACTGGTAGAACACACAAAAAAGAAAATAGAAGAGTAGAACAACACAATTAGCCATCTTGATCTAATTGACATATATAAAATTTATACCCAACAACTGCAGAATACACATTGTTTCCAAGTACATGTGAAACATTCATCAAGGTAGTTATCTAGCAAAGCTGCTGTAGAAGATACTTCTTGTTGAGCAGGAAGTTGGACTAATCAAATTTTAAGATCACTTCCACTTCTGAAATTTTAAAATTTACTCACTTTTTCTAAGAATGTCACCCTCAGTCCAGTTTCCCCATTGTGTATTGCTTATAATGATGTCTTTTCAGCCGTTTCCCTAATGAGAAAGAGGCTGTGGAGACATCTTTAATATTACATAAATGTAGGGTGTGTGCTCCTGTCCCTCCCCCAAACCTTGCTCATTCTTTTTAAAAAATTTTATTTTTCAAACTGAAGTATAGTTGATTTACAATGTTGTGTTAGTGTGTACAACAGTGTTTCAGATATATATATGTGTTCTTTTTCATATTCTTTTCCGTTATAGGTTATTACAAGATATTGAATATAGTTCCCTGTGCTATACAGTATATCTTTGTTGTTCATCTGTTTTATATATGGTAGTGTGTATCTGTTAATCCCAGACTCCTAAGTTATCCCTCTCCCCCATTCCCCTTTGGTAACCATAAGTTTGTTTTCTATGTCTATGAGTCTATTTCTGTTTTGTAAATAAGTTTTTTTGTATCACTTTTTTGGATTCTACATATAAGTGATATATGATATTTGTCTTTCTCTGTCTGACTTACTTCACTTAGTATGATAATCTCTAGGTCCATCCATGTTGCTGCAAATGGTATTATTTCATTCTTTTTTATAGCTGAGTTATATTCCATTGTATGTATGTACCATACAATGGAATCTTTTTTACCAATTCATCTGTCAATGGACATTTATGTTGCTTCCATGTCTTGGGTATTGTAAATAGTGCTGCTGTGAACATTGGGGTGCACGTATCTTTTCGAATTAGAGTTTTCATCTTTTCTGGATATATGCCCAGGAGTGGGATTGCAGGATCATATGGTAACTCTATTTTTAGTTTTCTAAGGAACCCCCATACTGTTCTTCATAGTGGCTGTACCAATTTACATTCCTGCCAGCAGTGCAGGAGGGTGCCCTTTTCTCCACACCCTGTTCAGCATTTATTATTTACAGACTTTTTGATGACGGCCATTTTGACTGGTGTGAGGTGATAATCTCATTATAGTTTTGGTTTGCATTTCTCTAATAATTAGCGATGTTGAGTGTATTTTCATGTGCCTGTTGGCCATCTGTATGTCTTCTTTGGAAAAATGTCTATTTAGGTCTTCTGCCCACTTTTTGATTGGGTTGTTTGTTTCTTTGATATTGAGCTCTATGAGCTGTTTGTATATTTTGGAAATCAATCCCTGTCAGTCACATCGTTTCTCACCGGTTCTTTTAGTTGAACATCTCTCTCATCTCTTCCCTTATTTATATATCCCAAGTCAAAGCCTAAGCCCAGCTCCTGATTCATGGCCCTCCTACCTCTGAAATCACCTACCAGCTTAGCAACCAAGACCAGCATCTTGTCCTGAGCTACCTTGCTGGAGCAGGCCAAGCCCTCACCTGTAACACACTACTCCTATGAATCCATTTATTCTACTCTATGCCCCTCCAAAGCCCCAGAGCTTACAGAAATAATCTACAACATAATAGGATTAAATGATTATAAGAGGACATCAAATGAAGGGACAATAAGTGTAGATAAAATAACATAAAATTAGATAAAGTGAGTACTCAAAATGCATGCTTCAGATACTGATGGATTGCTAGAGGTAGACCAAAATTGGCTCCAAGGAGACTAGTGGGTCTAACTACTTCAAGACCTTCAGTAGGCTGCTTCAGAACCTAATTCTTCTTATCTTCTTCTACTTCTGGGTACTTCGAAGTCCCCCTGGGAAACATATCTCTCTTCCCATGTATGTTGCTTCATCCCTAGGCTTTTGTGATTACATAGAGAATCATCCTCTTGTGATGATCCCAGTGCAGAATTCAGAATGCTGTACCCATGAAGGACATGAGTTCAAAGCTCCCCAACCACCCCATATTCCAGCTGTTTCCTTATTTATTACTGGAATATGAAATTTTCCTACCTCCTAAAGTCCTTGGATGGTTTAAGCAAGATAAGGTATATTAAGAGGATGGAGTCAATAGTTAGAGCTACTCACCCCTGCTCCTCTCTAAGTTCTTGACTAAGTGAGCTATACCCAGAGGAATCAGTAGCCAAATGGAAATGAACTCCATTTTTTAAAATTAACAACTGGATGAGCACATAATCTTTCCCTTTCCCCTCTCCCAACTTTGGAGATTCTCTGATAATTTGCACTGGAGAACATGACTCAGAATAGGGAACTCTTGTTTCTTGCTGCCTTGTCTTAAACTGAGTCCAGGTTTTCAGATCAGTCCCTGAAGTTATCCATCCAGACTCATAGATAAGAAAATCTGCCCCACCCACCCAGTCACAAGCAGAAGCTGGAATACTGTGGGCGGGAAAGATGTGAGAGATTTTTGAGGCAGGCAGGCCAGCAGGCCTGGGCAACTACTCTTAATGGCATGGAAAGAACTTCAAGAGAAGGCCACAGGTTATAAACAGCACTTCAAGACACAGTCACCTTACTCTCCAGTGACCCATGACTCAGTGAGTGACTTTGGCTATAACTAATCCTATTAGCAACCCATAACACAGAGACGCACAAGGGAGGTTCTCAAAAAGCAAAAATTGTGGAGAAGGGAATGAATCTTCCTTCCACCTCCACAGAATGTAAAAGCACAGGGCATGAACTCAGCACCTAGAAAACACTTAGTAAATCATACATATTTGATATTTTCCACATGGCTGTTAGCATTATTTTAATATAAAATCGCTTTTCACAGTTTGTGCTCATTTATACTCCTCCCAAAAATTTAACAAAAAAAAGTTTCATCATATCTGTGCCATATATACATCTTTACTTCAAAGATTGTATTGAAATTCTTTCTTAAAGAAGTATTTCCTACCTGATGAGAGCTAGTGCTCACTCCCTCGTCCTTTCACCAAAAATCAGCAGGTTACTTTTCACACTCCCTGGTATCTGCGTATGTGGTTAATATTTATTTATTTTTAGCTATCATCTAAGATAACTGGACAATTTGTCCTTGTGTCTTCCTGGTGCTCTCAATGTCACTTGTGTCTATTTTATATCTCAGTTTTCTAGAGGGCAGCGAGGCATATCTGATTAATTCATTCAGCATCCACTGCACAGAAGGGTGTGTGTGTGTGTGTGTGTGTGTGTGTGTGTTAGAGAGAAGTATAAATATACTCAGTTCTTGACTATTTATAGGCAGAATCCAGGTCTTTAAAAAAAAATAATAGCATTTATCAAGTGCTTACTGTGTTCCTGCCCTTTTCTGAGCACTTTATGTGTATTAACTCATTCGTCTTCAAAGTGTTGCCAGAGCTGTTCCAGGTCTTTGCTCAAAAGCCATCAACCCCCACCTTTAGCAGGAATGAACATAAATCTTTAAGTTACAGTGTCCAGAGAAAAGAAAGGAAGCTACAAACAAAAACAGAAAAACCAAACCCAGAGGACCTTCAAGATGGTGGAGGAGTAAGATGTGAAGATCACCTTCCCCCCAAAAAATATATCTAAAATACATCTACATGTGGAACAACTCATACAGAACACCTACGGAACACTGGCAGAAGACCTCAGACTTCCCAAAAGGCAAGAAACTCCCCATGTAACTGGCCGTGTGGCTGACAGGGTATTGGTGCTCCTGCCGGCTGTTAGGCTAGAACCTCTGAGGTGGGAGAGCCAAGTTCAGGACATTGGACCACCAGAGACCTCCCAGCCCCATGTAATATCAATCAGCGAGAGCCTTCCCAGAGATCTCCATCTCAATTCTAAGACCCAGCTCCACTCAACGACCAGCAAGCTCCAGTGCTGGACACCCCAAGCCAAACAACTAGCAAAACAGGGACACAAGCCCACCCGTTAGCAGAGAGGCTGCCTAAAATCATAATAAGTTCACAGACACCCCAAAACACATCACCAGATGCGGTCCTGCCCACCAGAAAGACAAGATCCAGCCTCATCCACCAGAACACAGGCACCAGTCCCCTCCACCGGGAAGCCTACATAACCCACTGAACCAACCTTACCCACTGGGGACAGACACCAAAAACAACGGGAACTACGAACCTGCAGCCTACGAAAAGGAGACCCCAAACACAGTAAGTTAAGCAAAATGAGAAGACAGAGAAATATGCAGCAGATGAAGGAGCAAGGTAAAAACCCACCAGACCTAACAATTGAAGAGGAAATAGGCAGTTTACTGGAAAAAGAATTCAGAGTAATGATAGTAAAGAAGATCCAAAATCTTGGAAATCGAATGGAGAAAATAAAACAAACGTTTAACAAGGACCTAGAAGAACTAAAGAGTAAACAAACAATGATGAACAGCACAATAAATGAAATTTAAAACTCTCTAGAAGGAATCAAAAGCAGAAGAACTGAGGCAGAGGAACGGATAAGTGACCTGGAAGATGGAAGATTGGAAATAACTACTGCAGAGCAAAATAAAGAAAAAAGAATGAAAAGAATTGAGGACAGTCTCAGAGACCTCTGGGACAATAGTAAATGCACCAGCATTCAAATTATAGGGATCCCAGAAGAAGAAGACAAAAAGAAAGAGTCTGAGACAATATGTGAAGAGATTATAGTTGAAAACTTCCCTAACATGGGAAGGGAAATAGTCAGTCAAGTCCAGGAAGTTCAGAGAGTCCCATACAGGATAAATCCAAGGAGAAACATGCCAAGACACATATTACTCAAACTATCAAAAATTAAATACAAAGAAAAAATATTGAAAGCAGCAAGGGAAAAGCAACAAATAACATCCAAGGGAATCCCCATAAGGTTAACAGCTGATCTTTCAGCAGAAACTCTGCAAGCCTGAAGGGATTGGCAGGACACATTTAAAGTGATGAAAAGAAAAAACCTACAACCAAGATTACCCAGCAAGGATCTCATTCAGATTCGGCAGAGAAATTAAAACCTATACAGACAAGCAAAAGCTAAGAGAATTCAGCACCACCAAACCTGCTTTACCACAAATGCTAAAGGAACTTCTCTAGGCAAGAAACAAGAGAAGGAAAAGACCTACAATAACAAACCTAAAACAATTAAGAAAATGGTAATAGGAACATACATATTGATAACTACCTTAAATGTAAATGGATTAAATGCTCCAACCAAAGGACATAGACTGGCTAAATGGTTACAAAAACAAGACCCGTATATATGCTGTCTACAAGAGACCCACTTCAGACCTAGGAACACATACAGATTGAAAGTGAGGGGATGGAAAAAGATATTCCATGCAGGTGGAAATCAAAAGAAAGCTGGAGTAGCAATTCTCATATCAGACAAAATAGACTTTAAAATAAAGACTATTATAAGAGACAAAGAAGGACACTAGAGAATGATCAGGGGATCAATCCAGGAAGAAGATATAACAATTGTAAATATTTATGCACCCTACATAGGAGCACCTCAATACATAAGGCAAATGCTCACAGCCATAAAAGAGGAAATCGACAGTAACAATAATAGTAGGGGATTTTGAAACCCCAGTTTCACCAATGGACAGATCAATCAAAATGAAAATAAATAAGGAAACACAAGCTTTAAATGATACATTAAACAACATGGACTTAATAGATATTTATAGGATATTCCATACAAAAACAACAGAATACACTTTCTTCTCAAGTGCTCCTGGAACATTTTCCAGGACAGATCATATCTTGAGTCACATATCAAGCCTTGGTAAATTTAAGAAAATTGAAATCATATCAACTATCTTTTCTGACCACAACACTATGAGGCTAGATATCAATTACAGAAAAAAAACTGAAAAAAATACAAACACATGGAGGCTAAACAATACACTACTAAATAACCAAGAGATCACTGAAGAAATCAAAGAGGAAATCAAAAAATACCTAGAAAAAAATGACAGTGAAAACACGACGACCCAAAACCTGGGATGCAGCAAAAACAGTTCTAAGAGGGAAGTTTATAGCAATACAATCCTATCTCAAGAAACAAGAAACATCTCAAATAAACAACCTAACCTTACACCTAAAGCAATTAGAGAAAGAAGAACAAAAAAACCCCAAAGTTAGCAGAAGGAAAGAAATCATAAATTTCAGATCAGAAACAAATGAAAAAGAAATGAAGGAAATGATAGCAAAAATGAATAAAACTAAAAGCTGGTTCTTTGAGAAGATAAACAAAATTGATAAACCATTAACCAGACTCATCAAGAAAAAAGGGAGAAGACTCAAATCAACAGAATTAGAAATGAAAAAGGAGAAGTAACAACTGACACTGCAGAAATACATAGGATCATGAGAGATTACTACAAGCAACCATATGCCAATACAATGGACAACCTGGAAGAAATGAACAAATTCTTAGAAAAGCAGAGCCTTCCAAGACTGAATCAGGAAGAAATAGAAAATATGAAGAGACCCATCACAAGCATTGCAATTGAAACTGAGATTTAAAATCTTCCAACAAACAAAAGCCCAGGACCAGATGGCTTCACAGGCGAATTCTATCAAACATTTAGAGAAGAGCTAACACCTATCCTTCTCAAACTCTTCCAAACTACAGTAGAGGGAGGAACACTACCAAACTCATTCTACGAGGCCACCATCACCCTGATACCAAAACCAGACAAAGAAGTCAAAAAGAAAAAAACTACAGGACAATATCACTGATGAACATAGATGCAAAAATCCTCAACAAAATACTAGCAAACAGAATGCAACAGCACATTAAAAGGATCATACACCATGATCCAGTGGGGTTTATCCCAGGAATGCAAGGATTCTTCAATGTACATAAATCAGTCATTGTGATACACCATATTAACAAATTGAAGGATAAAAATCATATGATCATCTCAATAGATGCAGAAAAAGCTTTTGACAAAATTCAACACCCCTTTAAGATAAAAACTCTCTAGAAAGTAGGCGTAGAGGGAACCTACCTCAACATAATAAAGGCCGTATATGCCAAACCCACAGCCAACATCGTTCTCAATGGTGAAAAACTGAAACCATTTCCTCTAAGATCAGGAACAAGACAAGGTTGTCCACTCTCACCACTCTTATTCAACATAGTTTTGGAAGTTTTAACCACAACAATCAGAGAAGAAAAGAAATAAAAAGAATCCAAATCGGAAAAGAAGAAGTAAAACAGTCACTGTTTGCAGATGACATGATACTATACATAGAGAATCCTAAAGATGCTACCAGAAAACTCCTAGAGCTCATCAATGAATTTGGTAAAGTAGCAGGATACAAAATTAATGCACAGAAATCTCTGGCATTCCTATACACTAATGATGAAAAATCTGAAAGAGAAATTAAGGAAACACTCCCATTTACCATTGCAACAAAAAGAATAAAATACCTAGGAATAAATCTCCCTAAGGAGACAAAAGACCTGTATGCAGAAAACTGTAAGACACTGATGAAAGAAATTAAGGATGATACAAACAGATGGAGAGATATACCATGTTCTTGGATTGGAAGAATCAACATTGTGAAAATGACTATACTACCCAAAGCAGTCTACAGATTCAGTGCAATCCCTATCAAACTACCAATGTCATTTGTCACAGAACTAAACAAAATATTTCACAATTTGTATGGAAACACAAAAGACCCCGAAAAGCAAAAGCAATCTTGAGAAAGAAAAAGGGAGCTGGAGGAATCAGGCACCCAGTCTTCAGACTATACTACAAAGCTACAGCAATCAGGACAGTATGGTACTGGCACAAAAACAGAAATATAGATCAATGAACAGGATAGAAAGCCCAGAGATAAACGCACGCACCTATGGTCAACTAATCTATGACAAAGGAGGTAAGGATGTACAATGGAGAAAAGACAGCCTCTTCAATAAGTGTTGCTGGGAAAACTGGACAGCTATATGTAAAAGAATGAAATTAGAACACTCCCTAACACCATACACAAAAATAACCTCAAAATGGATTAAAGACCTAAATGTAAGGCCAGACACTCTAAAACTCTTAGAGGAAAACATAGGAAGAACACTCTTTGACATAAATCACAGCAAGATCCTCTTTTGACCCACCTCCTAGAGAAATGGAAATAAAGACAAAAAGAAACAAATGGGACCTAAGGAAACTTAAAAGCTTTTGCACAGCAAAGGAAACCATAAACAAGACGAAAAGGCAACCCTCAGAATGGGAGAGAATATTTGCAAACGAAGTAACTGACAAAGGATTAATCTCCAAAATATACAAGCAGCTCATGCAGTTCAATATGAAATAAACAAACAACCCAATCCAAAAATGGGCAGAAGACCTAAATAGACATTTCTCCAAAGAAGATATACAGATTGCCAACAAACACATGAAAGGATGCTCAACATCACTAATCATTAGAGAAATGCAAATCAAAACTACAATGAGGGGCTTCCCTGGTGGCACAGTGGTTGAGAGTCCGCCTGCCGATGCAGGGGACGCGGGTTCGTGCCCTGGTCTGGGAAGATCCCACATGCCACGGAGCGGCTGGGCCCGTGAGCCATGGCCGCTGAGCCTGCACGTCCGGAGCCTGTGCTCCGCAACGGGAGAGGCCACAACAGTGAGAGGCCCGCGTACCGCAAAAAAAAAAAACTATAATGAGGTATCACCTCACACCAGTCAGAATGGCCATCATCAAAAAATCTACAAACAATAAATGTTGGAGAGGGTGTAGAGAAAAGGGAACCCTCTTGCACTGTTGGTGGGAATGTAAATTGGTACAGCCACTATGGAGAACAGTATGGAGGTTCCTTAAAAAACTAAAAGTAGAACTACCATATGACCCAGCAATCCCACTACTGGGCATATATCCTGAGAAAACCATAACTCAAAAAGAGTCATGTACCACAACGTTCATTGCAGCACTATTTCCAATAGCCAGGACATGGCAGCAACCTAAGTGTCCATCGACAGATGAATAGATAAAGAAGATGTGGCACATATATACAATGGAATATCACTCAGCCATAAAAGGAAACAAAACTGAGTTATTTGTAGTGAGGTGGATGGACCTAGAATATGTCATACAGAGTGAAGTAAGTCAGAAAGAGAAAAACAAATACCGTATGCTAGTACATATATATGGAATCTAAAGAAAAAATGGTTCTGAAGAGCCTAGGGACAGGACAGGACTAAAGACTCAGACGTAGAGAATGGACTTGAGGACACAGGTAGGGGGAAGGGTAAGCTGGGACGAAGTGAGAGAGTGGCATTGACATATTTCCACTACCAAATGTAAAATAGATAGCTAGTGGGAAGAAGCCACATAGCACAGGGAGATCAGCTCGGTGCTTTTTGTCCACCTAGAGGGGTGGGATAGGGAGGGTGGGACGGAGATGCAAGAAGGAGGGGATATGGGGATGTAAGTATAGGTAGAGCTGATTCACTTTGTTATACAGCAGAAACTAACACAGCAATGTAAAGCAATTATACTCCAATAAAGTGTTAAAAAACAAAAAAACAAACCCAGATGGAACCATCTGGGACCAAGATGGCAATGAATCTGACCTCCAACAGATTTCTAGGTCCTTATTTTTTCTCCTCTTAATCTTAAAGAGGACAGAGGAAAGGAGGACATGGAAAGAAAATTTTCTCCTGAAGATGTTAGAAAAAGTACTAAATAAAGTGAGATGTGGGGGTTATCTAGTGATTTAGTTTATCCAGCCTCTCTTTTCTCCAATCCCCAATTGTAAGATAATGTACATTAATACAGGATGCCACAGATTGTGGTAGGGTAAAGCACCACTGACATTTGGAATCAAACCTCGAGTGTGCATAAATTGGCTCCACCAGTTAAAAGCCCTGTGCCTCTGAGTGAAATCTCGACCTCTCTAGCCTCAATTACCTTCAACAAAAGTTGGGTATATTAACAATACTGTTTTGCTGTATTGTAAAAATTTAATAATTCAATGTATGTAAAATAGCATGATATTTGGGACATAGGAAATGTTTAACAAGTTAAAACTATTAGTACTTAACATTGGTAATGATAATTTTATTTCACGTGGCATCGAGTACGGAGATCTATGGGAATCAGAAAAGAGAGACTTATTTCTTTTTCTTCTTCTCTTGTCCAGCTTCCTACAAGAAAATAAACACTCGCAACCTTAAGGTCCCAGGGACAGATGAGGTAGAGCTCACCTGCCAGGCTGTAGGCTATCCCCTGGCCGAAGTGTCCTGGCCAAATATCAGTGTTCCTACCAACACCAGCCACACCAAGACCTCTGAAGGCCTCTACCAGGTCACTAGTGTTCTGCGCCTAAAGCCACACCCTGGCAGGAATTTCAGCTGTGTGTTCTGGAATGCCAATATGAAGGAACTCACTTCGGCCATCATTGACCAAGGTAAGAGCTGCCTAGCTTACCAGTCAGGGTTCAGGCAAGAAATGGATGGCACATTCAGAATGAGTAATCTGAGGACGGTGTAATAAAGGGACTATTTATGAAGGTGGGATTAGGATTTAGAGAAAGTACTAAAGGTAGTGCAGGACACCTGGGGCTTCAAAAGTCGGGGAGCAGTTACCACCCTGGAGAGACTACTGGAACCTGGAGAAGGGAGCTGTGTCCTCTGATACAGGGATGCTGCCGCCTACCTCAACTCCAAAGAGCAGAAGCTGATGAATGGATACCACAACCTCGTTCTCCTCCCACCCTCCAGTCTCCTGCTGGTGCTTCGCATTAGCAGAGCCCAGGTGGAATTCCACTGACATGTTCATAAAGTCAACCTCCCAGAGCTCAGAACTGAGTGTTGGAGTGGAGAGAATGGATCCAGAGAGGAAACTGAAAATACCCAGCATAAAGGCTCATCATTGTGATTCAGGCACAGTGCTACGAGTCAGCAGTATGAATATTACTTTGCTGGCTTCGCTGCCAGCCAAGTGGTTTTAGGGTTTTCCAGGAAAACTGACCTCTTAAAAAAATCATTTAGAGCCTTCACTGGCTATGCTGAATCCCATACTTTAGAATTTCGTGCACCAGCAAAATTTCTGACAATTTTGGTAGTTTGACAATTTTTTTATCTGCCAAGAACATTCATTTGCCAAATAAGAGAGTTAACATCTAGTATCATAATCATTTCATAAGAGACAGGTCATTTTATCACCAGAGACATAAGTTTCCTATTGTTCCTATTGTTCCACAAACATCATGGGCTTAACCTCACTCTTCTGGAGGTCCGAAGTCTGAAAAGGGCTTCACTGGTCTCAAATCAAGGTGTCGACAGGATTGCACAGGCTCTAAGGGAGAATTCATTTTCCTGATTTTTCTGCCTTCTGGAGGCCACCTGCATTCCTTGGCTCGTGGACCTTTCCTACAGCCTTCAACACCAGCAATTGCATTACTCAGATCTCTGCTTCTGTCATCACATCTCTTTCTTTAACTCTCTTGCCTTTTAAGGACCACCTTTTCCACCTTTTAAGGATCCTTCCACCTTTTAAGGACCCTTGTGATTACATTAGATGCCTCCCCACAATACATACCTCAACCTGATAATTTAGGATAATTTTCCCATTTCAAGGTCCTTAATATAATCACATCTGCAAAATCTTTCTGCTGTGTAGGATAACTCATTCACAGGTTTCAGAACATGGACATGTTTGAGGGGAGTCATTATTCTGCTATCATACCAATAAAGGATATAATCTCCAAATAAAGAACAGTCCCTAGTTATGATAAATTTGACTTTATAGAAGATTTGCTATGTTGTCATTATATTTCACTATTTGCCCTTTACCTTAGTTAGATAACATAGAGCCTATAATAAGGACTTATTATGTGTGGCATGCAGGTATTCAGGTGATGACCCCAGGGAGCAGAAGTGAGAGGTTTAGGAAATCAAGACAGGAAAGAAGGAAAAGCAAATAGAAGGGTGCATTATCAAAGTTGTTGGTGTGGACAATAGAAGCTTAAATACTCAAGGACCACCTGAGAAGTGTATAGATCATCTCCTAAGATGCCCTCAAAGGGCTTCAGGTGGAAGGACTAATCCATCTGCTTTTACCCCCAGTGGTTAACAGTTGTCCCCAGGAGTGTTAACTTCCTTCTACTGTGAGCTATGCATGCATGTGGGCTGAGTGAGCTCCCCACAGCATCTATAGCATCAAAGTCATTCCAGGGCAGAAAGCAATGTATCCACTTGAGGTGAATTATTGACCATGAACTGAGTCAAGGCCTACCCCGAATTCTACCCAATCTGTGGCTGAAATCAGAGGTGAAGCTGAGAGGAAGTGAGGCAGGACTACAACAGTCTATCCCTTACGCTGCTCAGGTCCATCCATTCATGCCCTACGTTAAGTCCACTGTCTCTGAGCCTTCAGGCAGGGAAGTAGACACAATGTCTGCACAAGATGCATATATGAGAGTTCATGGAACAAGTTACAGCTCCTGCTGCTGCAACTGATCCCAAGCCATAAGTGATGTTTGTCATTTCTCTCATCCACCATACATTCTAGATTTCCCTCACTCTGCATTTCAGATGGAATAGTTTGTTTGCCTGGAAGGTGGAGAGAAATAGGGGTTGGGGGTGACTCAGACTTTCAACCCTGAGAGACATGAGCCCGTAGTCACCTTGCCCTTAGCAGACTGAAGTTGCTGCAATTGCCTTTTCATTGTTATTACTGGGTATGGAAGTAACAAGACTCAGAGAATCAGTGGATCCCTGAGTTCCAGACATAGTCTTCCTTGCCTCCGTTATGTAGCAGCATTTGAGTTCTTCCTGGTAATCAAGTTTGATTACTCTACCAGCGCAATGATTCTTTTCTTTGCCTGCTGGTCTGACAGTGGGTAGAGCTCAAGCTGACTAGGCAGTATCTAGATGCAATAGAACATATCCCTTGGTACAGCATCCTTTGGTAGAAGCACTTGCCACTAGGAAGCTGGACCTTTAATCCAGTGGAGCCTATATTTGTGGAGGTGAGAAGCAAAAATTCTACAAATGGGTCACTGGAAGTAATGATGAAAGGGACCAACCCTCAGCATTGGGGGAGCCCTGGCATAAAAGTAGCACATGGTTGAGGCAAGACTGTCTGGGGGAAGTGAGTTAGAACCTGCACAGGACCATCCATCATTCAGCCACATTCAGCCATAGCTGAAGTCAGGGGTAAGACAGGCAGAATATGAGTTGGGGCACCAGAGATACCTGCTCTATCTCAAATTAAATTTTATCATGGATTGGCACCAATCTGCAGACCAGACTGAGAACTTTGAAGTGACTCAATGCCCATCTCATCATTAATTTCCTAGCATTTCTTTTTTTTTTTTTTTACAAGAAAAGAATCCTCCCTGATATAGTTTTCAGAGGCAGCCAGCTCCGTTGTCATCTTCAAACCCCCAATTCCCCACTTCCCCACCTATCCACACTTGGCTACCCAATTCCAGGGCTAAAGTTATCCCAGCTTCTTTCTAACTAAGTTATTATGATGAAGTGAGGAAGTAAGGAGAGGATTCATGCTAAGGATTTAGCAACTTACCATTTTTAGGGCCAACTTTGAGTGAAAATAGTGAATTAGGCAAGTTTGGACCTTTCAATATTCTCTACCTCTTTTTTTAATCACAGCTAAGACCACCAGACTTGTCACCTTATAAAAATTGAGCTATAACTAATTCGTACCAGAGGTCTAGAGTCTTGTATATTACAATCCCAGGGGAATTATTTTTTTCCAAGAATTGTTTAGTAAGCTCTCCTTTGTTATGTGGAATTTTCTGCCTGGTTAATTTTTGGCCAATACTTTGGATGAAATGTGGTTTTCTAGAATGACACTTATATAAGGAGCTTTGCTGAGAAACAGGGGCCTGGGTAAGATGAATTTGGAAATAACTGGAATCTACACTTCACATCACTGAGTACATCAGTATTTTTTTTCTTCATGGTAGAGAGGTGGAAGAGCAGACTAACCATTCTTCTGGAAGCCTTGAGGCAGTGAGAAGTTAAGAATGAAGTAAGCTGGCTCTTCTCTCCAAGGGAGCCAACAGAGCTGAAGGAATAGTCAACAATCGAGGGAGGGACCTGTGGGGTCTGCATCAGAGGTTGGGAGCTCCTAGGATACCACTCATGAATGCGGCTGGCAGGGAAATGGAGGAATCTTTGTGCAGTCAGAGATTTTCAACCCGTCTCTAGAGACAGGTTGAGAATCCTTCCCAGCTCTATATTCTTCCCATCCCCTGATATGGATCCTCTGCTCCGGGCAGCTCCCCTTCCTTTCCCTGTACTCTCTGAACCTGCTTGTACCTCTCCCATCACCATGACTTCTCTGCTCAGCAGTTTCTTCCACATAAAATATCATTATTCGCCCTCTTCACCAGTTCTCCATGGCAGCTCAGGCAACTCCAGGGTACAAGGCATCTTTCCCTCATCTTGCCTCCTAAAACCTATTGCCTGTACCATTTCTTTGTTTGCCTGTGACTGTACTTGTCTTTTCTCTTTCATTGGTATTTTATTTTCCGTGTATTTTAATTGTTCACATGAGTCTTCTTTATGTCCAAACTAAAGCAAAACCTCAGTGCTCCGCCCATGGTAAGTGCTCAATAAATGTCAGATTAATGGGTTGGAGACTTAGTCTTGGATGACCCCAGTCCCATCATCCCAGCAGCTAGTCTGTGTGGACAGCCAGATCAGAGCAGTCAAATGATCCCCTAGTTTGTGATACAAATACCAACAAAATAGCAACAAAATAACCAAAGTCACGCATTCTCCCACAAAGGCATTCTTGCTTCTGTTTCACAAAGGCATTTTTAAATTGTCTTATGACTGTCCCCTTTCTACTCATTCTCATAAGTTGAGCTGCTCACTGCTGACTTCTGTGACCCACAACATGCTCCTCCAGAAGTCAATGAATAAAACAAATATAGCAGTGAGAGTCTGGGGTGGGAGGTGCTCCAGTGGCTCTAGAATAGATGACTGAACATCCTAATTTTCAATCAGAAATGAAGGAGCAATGAGATCATTTTCCCTTTGAAACAGGGTTCCTTCCACGAAGGCAGTGTTGCATTTTCATTAGGAAATGTAATGAGATTGGAACACAGGAAATAATTATAACAAGACCCTTGTAGGGCTGGCAGAGAAGTTCTCCCAGGAGACTTGGAAGTGACTTTCTGGCAGTGGTCAGGAGCATGGGCTCTGAAGTCAGATGGACTTAAATTTCAAATCCTCTCTCTGCTACCTACTAGCTCCGAGAACATGAACGTATGACTGTGCCACCCTAGAACTCAGCCTCTCATTTGTAGAATGAGGGTAAATAATGGTAGATATCTAATAGGGTTATTGTGAGGATTAAATGAAATATGTTTGTAAAGTCCTTAGCAGTTAGAAAGGATGAAACAGGAAAAAAAATATGGTACCTTTAGTGAGAGGCATGACTTTCTTAATGAGTGCATGAGGCTGTGGATAGGATAAATCCAATGTTTTTCCCATTGCATCATGACATCATTGTTAAGTAGCATGCAATTACTATAAAACAATCTAAAAGAAGATGTATTAGGATATAGGCTAAGTAACCTCAAAATACAGTGACTCAAATAAAGCAGGAGTATATTTCTCTCTGATGTCACATTCAGAGATAGAAGGTGGTTCAGAGCAAGTTAAGTCACTATATCCCATAAAGTCATTCAGTAATCCAGGTTCTTTCCATCTTGTTGCTCTGGCACTCTCCAGGATGTTACCCCTGCTGAATTGTCAAAGCTGGGTCACTGCCACATTCATGTTTCAGCCTTCAGAAAGGAAAAGAGACACATTCAGTGCTTGAAGGCCAAGACTCAAAAGACCCATTCTCTAGTCCTGAGCTTAGTTCACGTGGCTGGCCACACCTAACTGCAGGGGAGGCTTCGAAATATAGTCTCAGAGAAGCCATGTGTCCAGCTAATCCCTAGATAATACTAGAGAAGAAACGGAGAATGGATTTAAGGGATAAGCAGCAGTCTGCCACAAGGTAACTAATGACAAGGAAGATTGGGCAAGGTAGACTAGATAGACAGATGGTCAATTCAGCCCAACAAATCCTTATTGATGCCTTTCATGTAGCTGGCGCCTGGCTCTGTAGGGGATTCAGAGATGACTTAGAGAAAATCTTTGCACTTCAGATACTTACAATTGAAGCAGACTGATGTCCTGTTGGATGTTCAATGTTAGAAAGTCTTCAGGAATAAGTAGAGTTTGTGTGTGGAAGGGACTATGAGGGAACCTGCATAGGACAAGGGTTTGCATAAAGGCACTGAAGTAGGGACCTCTCCTGTTGTGGGGACAGTGAGAACTCCTTGACTTATGGTGCTACGTGTAGCAAGTGCTTAATCAGCATTTCCTAGAAGATATGAATTAATATGGGTTATGTATGGTAAGGGAGGTTAACTAGACATATTGTGGTGATCAGTCACAGTATATACAAATATCAAATCATTATGTTGTATACCTGAAACTAATATAATGTTATATGACAATTATACCTCAATTAAAATTTTTATATATGGATTATCCAATGTGTAGATGAACCAGGCTTCTTAATGCTTTTTTTTTTTTGTAATGTTCACCACAATCTTAAGGATAGAGACAAATATCTGTGGGGCCTATGCTTTGGATCAGACAGATCTAGGTTTGCAATCCTGGCGTTGTCACTTACTTAGCAGTGATGACCCTATAGATAATTTAGCATCTCAGAGCCTTACTTCCTCAACTGTAAAACGAAGGCCTCACATTAAATGATATCTGATCCCTTCTCAGCTAAAGCTGTCTGTGATTCTCAGACAGCACTATGATGGGGGAGGGGGAGGGCAGTTGGCAGGACTGAGCCCTTCCTCATGAGCAGTTTTGCCTGGACCAGGCTATTATGTTCTTTTTTTCTCTTTTTGGCCACGCTGCACAGCTTGTGGGATTTTAGCTCCTCACCCAGGGATTGAACCCGGGACCTCAGCAGTGAGAGCACACACTCCTAACCACTGGGCCTCCAGGGAATTCCCTGTTATGTTTATTCTTTATGAGTTACTCCATGAGGCAAAATTCAACCTTTTGGAAAGGGCACAGTTTACCCTGGGTACCCTTCCATCCCCCTACAGTGGACGCCCCTCCAGGCCTGCCTTTTGTCAGTCTGGGGCCCTCATTCGAACCAGAGCTCTCCTTTACAAGGCTTTCCCCCAACCTCCAAAATTACTCTTCTCATCCACCTCTCTACTAATTCATCTTTTCCTCACTGTCAGACCTTGATTAGCTGAGACAAGGAAAAGGGCTAGTTGTAGTGATTCACGCTAAGGTATGATATTCTATTTTTTCAAAAGGATCCTGTTAATCCTGGAGATTGAATAACTGATGGTAAAAATTCTAAGCACCAGGAGTGCTTGACAGTGGAGTGAGGAGACATATTTGGGCTGAGGGACTATCCTACTGGAAAAAGAGAGATGATGAAGGAGGAGAGAAGGAGAGAGAGAGAGAAAGAAAGGAAAGAAAGAAGAAAAAAGGAAGGAAGGAAGGAAGGAAAGTAGGGAGGAAGGGAGAAAGAAGGAAGGAAGGAAAGAAAGAAAGAAAAAAGAAAGAAAGAAAGAAGGAAGGAAGACATAATATGATAGGTGTATCAGAATGATGAAAAGCATGGGATCTGGAACCAGGCAGCCTGGATTATATCTCAGCTATGTCACTGTATAACTTTGGGAAAGGTCTCTGTGCCTCACTTTCTTCATCAGTAAAATGAGGGTCATAGTAGAGCCTGCCTCATGGGGTGGTCGTGAGAAGTAAAAGAGCTAATACATACAACATTCATATACATACAGCATTCATATATATACAGCATTCATATACGTACAGCATTCATAGGACAGTACCTGGCATGGAGTAAATGCTCAATGCAAGTTGGCCATGTTGGTTATAAGCCAGTCATTTGGCCAACTTGTTGGTTTACTTCTAAGCTAACATGTAATGGGATTCTGGTGCTTTTCTTTCCTCCAGGTGATCTGGAATCCGCCGAGATCCCTCCGTCTTCACTGCTTCATATTTTCATCCTCTCCATCATTGCTTTAATGTTCATAGCCACAATGATAGTCCTAAGAAAACGGCTCTGCCAAAAGTTTTATTCTGGAAAAGGTAAGTGAGTTTCATTCATGGTAACCGAGCGGACTGGGTATCTGCAGTGTGAGGCTCTGCTTAGCCTCACTGGCCTACAGCTGCCCAGCTTCAAACTAAGTCCACACTTATGGGCTTATGAATTGCTTTGGGCTTTTTCTGATGATTTTTCCCCCAGAAAAAAAATGGCTCCAGTCTTCAGGGAGCTGGAATCTTTACACTGAATATTTTTAAAGGAATGTTTTGTTCCTGTGGCCGAAATTGTTTGCTGTGATCTTTGAGCCAAGAAAATGTCATTAGCCTCGTGAGATCAGTGTTATTTTCACAATACAGATGAGTATGTGGTCAGAGTTCACTCATGGGAGGATGCCAGGATCCTTTGTGAGGATTCCTTTAGTTCTCATTCCCCCTTTCTCCATTCTGGGTCTGAGCTGGGCTGAGCCCTCCTCCTCCCCACAAGAATCTGAATCTTCTGGTTGGGTAAGGAAAGGAAAAATGTATGAGGCCATCTGGGGGTAGGGAAAGCACATGATTGGTGGTACCCTGAGGTCTTTCACCAGCTCCCTCCTCACCCTGTCACATGCTCACCAACCCATTCCTATTCTATTGTGACAGCTGAGACAGAGCATGCCTGTGGCCTTTGAGCCCATGCCAGAATACCTGCAGGCCTATCTGGTGCTTTCCAAAACTGTTCCTTTGTCAGCACCCAGTGAGCTCCTCCCAAGATCTAAACATGGCCTATAGAAAAGGAAAATGCATCTGGGAATAATTCAGTAGGAATTTGGAATGGTCACTATTTGAGAATTGGGGGGCTTTTAGGTGATTGTTATCCTATGTCTGCAGTCTAACTTCTATAGTCTCATCTGCCGTGAAATATTGTCATAATTTTTCCTTTGACCTGTGTGTGCATTAGCTTGGGTATTAACCACAAAACCCTCTACTATGGAATCCAGGATCCAAAACTATTGTCAAAAGAAAGAGGGGGGTTGGGGAGGAAGGAAGAAGGGAAGAAGGGAGGGAGGAAAGGAGGAAAAATGGAGCAGGGAGAGAGAGGGGATAGAAGTGGAGGGGAAGGGCAATTCACCATAATGGAGGAATTACAGGGTCTTGCCCCAAAGAACTTTGACTAAACAGAATCACTTCTGCAAATCTATGACCTCAGAGAGTCATGACAGATGCAGCTCATCAGAATCTTACCTTCTGCATTCTTTGATTACCTCCCTCATACATACCTCTCAGAAACAACTTTTTTTTTTTTTTTTTTTTTTTTTTTTTGCGGTACGCAGGCCTCTCACTGTTGTGGCCTCTCCCGTTGCGAAGCACAGGCTCCGGACGCTCAGGCTCAGCGGCCATGGCTCACGGGCCCAGCCGCTCCGCAGCATGTGGGATCTTCCCGGACTGGTGCACGAACCCGTGTCCCCTGCATCGGCAGGCGGACTCTCAACCACTGCGCCACCAGGGAAGCCCTCAGAAACAACTTTATAACCAAGGTTCCAGACCTGGGACCTGAGAGCCCATTGGTCACCTCAGAAATGAGCAGCAGAGTCTTCTGTCCCTACTCTCTTTGGGAAAATGAAATGGAGCCACATTTCTTAAAAACAGAGCAGAAAAAAGAAATCCTCCCCTCATCCCCCATCCCAATCTCAAGAGTAAGTGAAGCTATCAGTAGCTTCAAGCTGGGTGCAAGTCTCAGGCACCAACTGGAGTGGGAGAGATTTGTTACTAATAAGAGGTAAGTGAACACATTTTCAAATGATTCCTTTTCTGTTTTTAATGAACCAGAGTGAAATCACCGTTGCCTATGTAATAACCCCCCTCTCTAACTCTTGTGCTTTGGGATCTGCTTTCTTGCAAGGGAGTAAACAGATACACATGTGGAAATGCGTCTGCCATGTACACAAACTCACATCACAGAAGAAGCTTGAGAAGTTCTGGTACTCTGGATAGAGCTTTAAACCAGTGACAGAAGCTAGGTCTAGACCTGATGCTCCCACATATTGGTTCTATGATCTTGTACGAATCACTCAACTTCTTTGAGGTGTTTTTTCCATCTGATGCAGGAAGCAATATGAGAATAACATTTTCCAGCTTATTGATCCAACCTCACTGCCACGACTGTGGTTCATCCTGGACTAGGGCAGAACCCTCCTACTTGTCTCCCTGCACCCACTCCTGCCTCCAATGTGGTCTATTTTCAATTTAGCTAGAACAGGCATTTAAATTCTCAAATCTACCGTGTCTCCTCTGCTCACACCTCTTCCATGGCTTCTCACTGCTCACCGGGTGAAGTCCCAACAAGCCCCTGGTCATATGACTCACGTCTCGGCTTTGTACCCTCGTTTTCCAAGCTCTAGCCGTACAGAATTGTCTGGTCCACAGAGGTATCTCATTCTTGCAATTCTGAGTTTTCTCATATAATATTCACTCTTTCTAAAATACTTTCTTTTCTTTGTCCACCTGAGTTGGAATCAGTAGATATTTCCATAGCACCTACTTCTCCTTTCAGTGCACTCAGCACACATTACATACTTAGGGCCTGTTTTAATAGCTTGGGCTATAAATGGAATTGCATCCCTTTTAATTTTCCAAATCCTCAAGTACCCACCTGCCTACCTCAGCAAGAAGTCCAGTGTCTCCCTCTTACAGTATGTACTTCCCCACCTCCCACAGACTGTCAGGAGGCTTGCTTAGCCCCCAGGGTCAGTGCTGCTTCAAAACAGGCAGGAAGGTTACTGGGGAGCTAGGTCAGTTCACCAGAGGGCACTGGTTTTGAGCTGCAGCTGTTTCTACTGCTGTGCAACATCTCTGTTCCCTCTGGGTATCTGTGTCCACCACACAAAGGTACCCTTGCCAGTCCAAATCCCCACACAGACCAGCGTGATGCAGGATGGCAACTCTTCTGGCTCCCCTCACACGTTCTGCCATTGCTCCTAAAGCAAGATTCTCATGGGCTGGTGTGGCAGAAGGGGCTTCCTGCCTTAACAGCAGCTGTGCCCAGCCAGCCTCTTCTGCGCTCAGCCTTTGTATTGAGCCTGGGACATCAGTCATAACTGCCTTACCTTGAGTTCCTCTTGGCGACATTGCTGTCCCAAACTTCTAAATCTATCAGAGTCAAATAAACAAGTCCACCCAGAAGGCTCTTTGGCTCCTAAATAGATTTACCCACCTATGTCTCAGTAACCAGCTCTGCACACCAAGGTGTATAGGGAGGCTGTTGACAGTCCATAAAGGGTTCTGTTTACCATCTCCACTTAAGAGGAACCATTCAATAGTTCATGGCTGCAGGGTGACTTGCTGGGTTCCAGAAAAGAAGTTGGCCTTCTATTATAAAAACAATGTCAAGTTCTGCTTCATCTGCTAATCTTTAAATTTCCTGAGTTCAGGGACTGTGCTTCTCTTATTCATCAGTATATGTCCAGTGTTTAAAACATTACCTGGCATATATAGACGTTTTAGAATTTTAGACATTTAACCTCCCATGTGCAAATATGTATGCTAACCTGCTCTGTACAATGTAGCCATATGTGGTTATTTAAATTAAATAAAAATTCAAGTCCCTGGTGATAAGCGCTCACATATTGTAGGTGTTCAATAGCCACATGTGACTAGTAGCTACTCTATGGGATAGAGCAGTATTTCCAATTTCTACTGGATTCAATAAATATAATATGATATTTCAATAAATATAATATATTTCAATAAATATGATCATTAAAAACCAAAACATATTAAAAGAATTTCTATAAAAGTTTCTAAATGTTTATACTTGATTTCTATATCTATCTCATCCTAGACTGTTAACAATCAGTTCACCCACTTGTACCAGCCCATGGACCACATTTTGAGTGGCACTGCCCTAAAAGACTGAGCCAGGACTTTGCAGGGATTTAAACCAAAGGCCAAATATGCTGGCTAATGCTTGCATGAGAACCACAGAGAATGGCAGCACTGACCTCAGGCATTAGAGACCTTCACTCAATCTCCAACATTCAAGGGCAATTTTTATAGGCTAACCATTGGGCTCCTTTCAAATACAAACACTCTTGGAGTAGATTGCAGTGTGGGATAGAAGCCCTCTGAGTCCAGGCCAAGGTCAGGATGGTTACGAGGGAGTTACAAAGAATCTGATGTACAGAGCAAAAGCAGAATTAGGGATGGATTGAGTTCAGGAACCCAGGCAACTGTAGGACATGGGCATCAAGCCCTGGAAGAAACTCAGAGTGGGAGGGAACATGTGAAATCAGTGGTTGAGAAAGAGATGAAACCAGGGAAACGGTGATCAGCAGCGTCCCATAATGTGAACTTGTGCTTCTGCCCCAGGAATTACTTTGAACAAGTATGTCATTTATACCTTAGAGTAAATTAATTGATCAGACCTTCTGTTTAGAGAAGACAGGAAGGAAGTGGTATTCAGGACTAAAGCAGAACAGGGAGAGATAATTTCAGAGACATTTCCTGGGCTGAATACCCAAATTAGCAGCCCCTCAGCCTCTGAGTACCTGGGGGCCAGAGGCAGACAACAGAATGGGAAGTAAGTGGGGGCCTTCTTTCTTCACAGTTTTCTCCTAAGAGTATGGTTTTTCATCATATTCAGCCTGAGGTCTCAAACCACGGTGGACATTTGGACTTCTATATGTGGATTTATTTGGAGTTACTTTTTGTTCTGCCATTGTTTAGCCTATAAACAGAACTATTTCCTCGTTAGTCTTAACCCATCCCTGGATTTTTTCTTTTTCAGACACAACAAAAAGATCTGTCACCACGGTAAGGAGGGAAGTGGACAGAGCTGTGAGTAATCATGATTTTTCTTTTCTTTTTCACCCCCTTTCCTCTCCCAGCATGAATTAAGAAATAACCTCTATTAATGCACCAAGGGCAACTGAATAGTTTAGGCTCGTACAGAATCTTCCTGTTAAGTGGCATTTTTAGCCCGTTTTTCTTGCAACCCTGCGTTGTTCCATACCTTTCTTGGAGAACAAGATGGTGTCTTGTATAGCCACAGAACAACTATGTAGCCTTTCGTCTGTCTGTATTCCTAAGCACCCCTAGAAAATAAGGCACAGGACATCTGGGCTCACAAAATTAGATGCATGGTTAAATTTAACAGTAAGGAGAAGATATTCAACTGTGGCACAATCAACAGCTGATGTTTTTGCAACAGTTGTTAAGCACACTGTTGGGGGCTGTGTGCCAAGGGCATTGCTGGGGGTGTAGAAGTATGTCATGAGGTTGACCGGCATGGAGCTGGACTTTGTGGAAGAGAGAGGATGTGATCTGGAGGTTAGGAGAAGTAGGGTTGCTGAAATCATTCAGGCTCATTGGGTGAAAAGCTTAGACCCTGGGGAAGTGGTGTATTGGGGACCAACAGGCTTGGGTCTCATTGTAAGATGGGTATTTCTGGCTTTCTTGGGAAAGTTGCCTTTCCCTGCAATCTAGGGATCACATGGTGTGACACACAAGTTTATGAGTCATCAAAATAATGATAGGCAATTCATAGAAATTTCTAAATAACTATGTACCAGCTAGTCAGAATATTCAGAACTGTTCATTTTCAAATTCTGTTGAATATATCCCCAAAATTCCAGAGGCACCAATTGTGAAAATAACCCTAGAAAACCTTCAAATACCAGGGTCTGTGTCTGGCTTATGCATCAGACATGGCAGCTTATAAGCACAAAATAAAACTTAAAAGAATGAAATGAAAAGAGGCTCCTGCACCCTCCCCATCTCCACCACTTCCCTGAAAGCGATTCTTGAAACTACATCCTGTGACTGTATACTCATCCTGGGCACAGCACCAGGAAAGAAATGCAGCTTAGGCCGGACTGTTACCCTGAGCTTTTCTGAATCAGCAACAAGATTTTCTTGACTCAGAAAACTTTCAGATCAACGCTGGCAGGCCTGATGGAAACATTCATTTCTTGAGAAACAAAAATCCTATATTCCTATAAATTGATCTGCTTGGCCTACATGTGAGTTTCCATGGGATAGGCCCAATATTTGTCTGAATTTCACGAGGTCAGAGTGTATAAGCGACTCCTTCTATGGCTCAGCATAAGGAAGAAAGCGTAGTGGAAGTCCTGAGCACAGAGGTAATAAACTCAGATGCCTACTAGGGCCAGGCAGGTGATGAAATGAGTAAACACTGTCTAGTATAACCTGATAGGGAGTGGGGGAGGGATTTCAACAAATTGGAGAGTATATTCCCTGTCAATTTAGCACTAGCCTAACATTGCCTGAGAAGATGGAAATCCAGATTTTTATATAAAAACGACCTAATTACTAAATGCTGGCTGAAAGTATTTCAAATACCAAACAAACTAAATAAAACATGCCTGTAGGCTAATTGAGCCTGTCAATGACCAGTTTTCAAGCTCTTTCCTAGAGAGAAAATATTGTCAGGAAAGAGCCTAGGATCTGAGTAATGAAGGCAGAAACACCTATTTGAAGAACTGAACGCTCAAAGGCTTGCTGCCAACCTAAATGTCTGTCCTATGGCCTGCCACATGGTCTGAATATTGCACTGTTATAAAGTGACTTCCTTGGATTAACAGTGTATCACCGTCATTTTTAACCAGTACAGCTCCTTATAAACAGAAAAATTTCACACCCTCTTTTAATGGTGTCTGAAATTCAAAATAGAGTAACTATCTTGATCAAAAATCAAGTTAAAGAAATGGGACTAATTCGCTCCTCCCCCTGACCGGCCCCCCGCCCCTCCACAATTATATATAGTCACAGTGTCTACCTTTTAACCTGGAGGAAGGGAGAGTCAGGGAGGTGAGAGAGTGATGCTTCTCTCCTCTTTCTCCCTCACCCCTCCTTGGCACTTACCTGAGAATATGTGGTACAGTGTAAATAAGTCAGGACCACTTAGATATACATCATAGAAGACACACATAGGAATGTACCCGGTACTAATACTTATAATAGCAACAAATTAGAAATAATCAAATATGAATCAATAGGAGAAAAGATGAATAGGAAGACTAGACAGTAATTAAAATGAAAGCACCAAAACTAGATGTATTTTTGAGATGAATAAATCTGAACAATATAATTTGGACAGGAAAGACAGGTACAGAAAGATACAGATAGCATATTACCAATGACAGAGAATTTAAAAACATGCAAACAACCCCTAAGTAGTGTTTATGGGAAACAGTCATGTGATATAAAAGTACAAAAATAGCATGGAAGTGATAAACGTCAAATTTAACCTCAAACTGGGTAGTGGTTATACAGATGTTCATTACATTATTCTCTATATTTTATACCTGAAATATTTATTTTTATAAAAAAAGAGGTCACAATTAAAATTCAAGACATTTAGATTTAAGTTTTTCTGTGAGCTAGCTATGTAATCTTAGGTAAGATCTGCTCCCTCTCTGTGCTTCAGTTTTGTCATCTGTAAATTGAGAAAGTTGGACCAAATCCAGAAGGGCAAACAGGCCTCATGTCAGGTGCAGGGAATGCCTAGAGCAGAGATAAGGATGGTTTGGAAGACTATTTCTAGATGGAAAGTGTGGTGATTGATGAATGAATAATGTCTGCCTTGGGTGTGGGGTGGGAAAAGTCATGGTCCTTGACAATATATTTTAAAAAAACAATTATGCGTTTATCTGTATTTCCATTCATCTTTGTCATGTACATACATACATGACATTATTTTGTGTTCTACATGTTTCAGTTGCATTCAGAGTTATTTTCAGATTGATCCAAGTCTTTGTAATCATGTTTAGAGCTGCATAAAATGTAGAACTTGACTGATGATCACTAGTGATGAAGTATTAAAGGAACAAATTACTCATTTTTACTTAGCATAATGTTTTATGGTTTTGTCAAGACAAATATCAATGTGTTAGATTTTCAGCTTTTTAATTTCCTCCCTAAAAAGTTGCTCATCAGTTATTAACTCTTTATTTAGAATGGATTTAATGCTTTGGATAATATCCCCTGGGAAGAAGAGGGAGCCAGACATGGAGATACTGATTTGAGAAATAGGAAGAGGCTAGGTCTGGGGCCCAGTGTTTGGACAGCCAAGAAAACTTGGTACGTGTTGTTGGGGGTGAGGGGTACTTCAGGCTTCTCCAGAGAAACAGAACCACAGAACCACTAGGAGACCAAAAAGTATGAAATCTGTAGGGCAGGCTGGCAGGCTGGGAACTCAGGTAAGAGCTGAAGGTGCAATGTTGAGTCCCAGATCTATAGGTCAGGCCAGCAGGCTGGGGACTCAGGTAGGATTTCTACATTACAGTATTGAGGCAGAATTCCTTCTTCTCTGAGAAACCTCAGTTGTTGCTCTCAGGGTCTTCAACTGTTTGAATGAGGCCCATCCACATTATGGAAGGTAATCTGCTTTGTTTAAAGTCAGTGGACGGTAGGGACTTCCCTGGCAGTCCAAGTGGTTAAAGACTTCGCCTTCCAATGCAGGGGGTGTGGGTTTGATCCCTTTTCAGGGAGCTAAGATCCCACATGCCTCAGGGCCAAAAAAACCAAAACATAAAAACAGAAGCAATATTGCAACAAATTCAATAAAGACCTTAAAAATGGTCCACATCAAAAAAATCTTTAAAACAAAGTCAGTTGACAGTAAATGTTAATCACATCTACAAAATACCTTCACAGCAACATCTAGACTAACATTTCACCAAACAACTGGGCACATTAGTCTAGCCAAATTGACATATAAAATTAACCATCACAGTATCAGGAGTTGAGGGGAACATTTTGCTTGGAATAAGTCAAGTTATCAGACCTCTCAGAGCCTTTAAAAATAGAAGTATGTGGCCATCTATTTTCTGGTCATTGGAGTTGTCCAAATGACCATGGCTCTGTCTAATACCTGCTCATCCATGTAGCTGCCACCCCAGATTTTCATGCAGACTAACTATTTAGGGTTTTTTGTATATTTCAGCAGGACTTTTTTCTCAGCTCACTGCCTCTCAACCTTTCAGCAACAAAAGAACATCTGTGGCATCAGACTCTGCCACTTTATGTATTTTGAAATAAAGAATATCTGAGTAGATCTAGAGGGAAAAAAAATCAACAGACTTGTAGCCAAAAAATACTTGATAAAATCAAACTACAGTTTTTGGAAATTACTTCTCAGTAAAGTGAAGAGATTACATGAAATAGATTTGACTTATCTAATATCTTGTTTCCTTACCAACTCCCAATGATAAATTTTAAAATGTAGAGATAGCTTTGGAAAGTCCCCTTGAGTGGAGCCGGCACACTCTGTGAGGTCCAATTCCCCCTACACTGTTTTCATCATCATGCCAGTCTCCTGTCTGTAAACTAGGTCCAAACTCCTTTGCATGGCTTTTCAGGGCATCCTTCTCCCTCTCCTGTTCCCATGCCAAGCTCATTCCTACTTCTGTGCCTTTGCTCATGTTGTATCTTCTGCCTGGAATGCCCTCCCCATTCCTTCTTGCTGACCCAAATTCAAACTTCTTGCAGGATCTATCTTAATATAGAATAATAATTAGCATTACTATTGTTATAATGCCAGACCACTGTTCTAAACACTTTAGAGGTACTAACATTTAATCCTCACAGTAGCCCTATGAGGTATATACTTACCACCGCCATCTCCAATCTTAGAGATGAGGAGATACTTGTGCAAGGCTATATGGCTAGTAAATACAAGGTCCAGTAAATGGACCCGTGTATCCCAGTCCAGAGCCCACGCCTATATGCTACACTGTACTCCCTTTCTTAATCTGTAAGACTCTCTCCCCCAACTCACCCATCCTTCTTTTTCCCTCTGCACTGTACACACAATCTATACTACTCTTACACATGTGGTCACAGCATTATTTTCTGGCTGCTTCCAAGTGTACATATTTTATGTCTACTTAGTCAATGCAATGAAGTGAGATATTACTGTTAATGAAACTATTGGGTATTTGGTGTTTGTTTTATTGTCCATTTGTCAGTACTTCTTTTAGTTTATTCTGTGATACATTTAATGAAGGTGACTGATACCAAATTTGGCTCACTACTAAAAAATCTTGTTTTAGTTGAGTTTGCCAGCTCAAAAAAGAATAACTTATCATGATTTCTAGAACATCTGTAGTACTTTTAGTAGGCACCTATTAATGAGAATCAGCCACAGTTAACACTCTACTATCCTACCTTTTTACCTAGTTTACCTACCTTCTTTTTGTATCAGCAAAAAAAAGGTAGGTAAACTACAGCCAGGTGTCAAATCCCCTCTTGTTTTTTGTGGGGTTTTTTTTTGCGGTACGCGGGCCTTTCACTGTTGTGGGCTCTCCCGTTGTGGAGCACAGGCTCTGGACGCGCAGGCTCAGCGGCCATGGCTCACAGGCCCAGCCGCTCCATGGCACGCGGGATCTTCCCGGACCGGGGCACGAACCCGCGTCCCCTGCATCGGCAGGCGGACTCTCAACCACTGTGCCACCAGGGAAGCCCCCCCTCTTGTTTTTATAAACAAAATTTTATTGAATTTTTATTGAAACTTAACCATGCTCATTGTTTTCATATTGTCACCCCCCCCCAAATTTCACACCCCTTCCTCTGCTTCTGATGGCAGAGTTGAGTACTTGCAACAGAGACCATATAGACCATAAAGTTTAAATTTTTTATAATCTGGCCCTTTATAGAAAAAGTTTGCTGACCCCTGACCTAGAGGCTTTTCCAGGCTTTGCGCCTCCTCCCAGCTCGATGTACTTTTTCCTGTACTAAGCGACCTAAGGCCACCCCCACTCTTACCTCAACTTCATGAAGTCTGAAGACAGAGCCCACCAGGCAGTGCTTAGGCCCAGCCAGCTCGGGGGTGTCACTCTCCCACACGCATTCTCTGTCACCCCAGCTCTGCCTCACCCCCAAAACCACCCCTGTGGGGACAGTGTTAGGTTCCAGGCTTTCCAGGAGCCATCCTGGACCCTCACATTCTTACTCAGCATCACCTCGGGAGATGAAGTCTTGGGACTTGCTCTGAGCATGTCCTTTGGACATACTTCATTTTAAAAATTTTAATTTTAATTTATTTTTATTTAAGTATAGTTGATTTACATTATTGTGTTAGTTTCAGTTGTACAGCAAAGTGATTCAGTAATACATATATATATACTTTTTCAGATTCTTTTCTATTATAGGTTATTACAAGATATTGAATATAGTTCCCTGTGCTATACAGTAAATCCTTGTTGTTTATCTATTTTATACATAGCAGTGTGTATCTGTTAATCCTGTACTCCTAATTTATCCCTCCCTCCTGCCCCTTTGGTAACCATAAGTTTGTTTTCTATGTCTGTGAGTCTGTTTCTGTTTTGTAAATAAGTTCTTTTGTATTATTCTTTTTAGATTCCACATATAAGTGATATAATATGATATTTGTCTTTGTCTGACTTACTTCACTAAGTAAAATAATCTCTAGGTCCATCCATGTTGCTGCAAATGACAATATTTCATTCTTTTTATGGCTGAGTAATAGTCCATTGTGTGTGTGTGTGTGTGTGTGTGTGTGTGTGTATATATATATATATATATATATATACACATACCACATCTTTTTAATCCATTCATCTATTGATGGACACTTAGGTTGCTTCCATGTCTTGGCTATTGTAAATAGTGTTGCTGTGAACATTGGGGTGCATGTTGCACATACTTCTGGCAAGACTTTTATCTCTTGCTCTTGTGTACATACTAGGATTGCACTTCTCTGCGATTAATTAGTAGCTAAGTGTGGTCATGTGACTTGCTTTGGTCAACTAAATGTAAGCAAAAGTGATCTTTTTTACTTTGGGGTAGAAGATATAATAGGTGGTGTGTGCCTTGCCATATTTTCTTTTTCCATCTGCAACATTCAAGGTAGTGATTGCTACAGTAGCCTGGGTTTCTGAGTAACTACAAATAACAGGGCCCCCTGCTGACCCTCATTGGACATGGAGCATGAGCAAGAATATATCTTTGTTTATTATATTGAGATTTAAGAGTTGTTTGTTCCTGCAGCATAATTTAGTCTATCTTGACTGATACAACAGGGAAACAATAGACCATTTGTTACCATTTAACATCCTGTTTCTGAGAAATAATAATATGGAAAAATGCTTTCTATATTAAAAAAAAAAGTAAGGTATAAAAATTTACTCACCATATAATTAACGCTCTATTTAAAAAATGTTTTAAATATACCCACCACACCCCCTTTCTCCCAAAAAAGTTAAGTAAAAACATTAAAATGTCCATGATCATTGTCTTTATGTTCTGGAACCTTGTATTGTTTTCTTCTTTTATGTTTCCTGAATTTTCTTTGTACTTTAGTACATTTTTAAATATCCCAATATCACTTTTAAGTACCCAGGGGTGCCTATTAGATAAAGAAAGATGCTTTCTGAAGCCCTTTTAACCGTCCCGCACTCACCTCTCTATATCTCAGTAGTCACATGCATTATATAGGGCTCTTCACTGGGTCCTCATCAACTTGAGGGAGAGAAATGCTATACCCCCTTTTCAAGGACACACACCAATGTCTTTGTTTCCTTTCAGAGATTCTTTGCTCAGCCAAGCTAGAAGGGATGGATACATGCTCCAAGCATGTAAGAGATGAGGTGATTTGCACAAGGTCATCTTATAACTTAGTGATGGAACTGGAGTCAGACTTCAGGCTTCCTGAGTCCTCGTCTGTGGCACACTGCCCTTTCCATTTGTGGAAGTTCTTCTTGCAGCTAACTTTACTCACTTGCGATGCTGTTCAGGCCCATGGCTTCCTGCAGTTATGCAGGCAACCAAGCTGTCAAGCAGTATAACTTGAGGAGTGGATTCTGATACCATAGATATGTATCATGCTTCCTTAAAAAAAAAAAAAAAGAGTTATTCTAGTCATCAAACCATGCTTTCTTAGAGCTTCCAGACCATGTAGCCTGACTTCTCCACTTTAGAGATGGTGAGACTGGGGCTAAGGGATGTTAAGTGACTTTCTTGATGAAATAATGACAAAAAATAAATAAATAAAAGATCTTGTGATCCCCAGTATAACACTATTTATTCATTCATTCATTCATTCACTCTAAAACATGTATTGTGTCTGCTATTTGAAAGACTCTGTGTCAGGTAGGCCATGTGAGAATTATAAGGATGAATTAAGCACATGAGTCATCCAAGAGTCTTACAATGAAGTATTGGAGATGAGGTACTCAAAACCCTGTTCTCATTGCCATAGTTTGGGTTAAAATTAAAATAAAAGAGGCCAGCTTTCTATATACCCCCTAGTCATTGATCCAATCTCTACATTTTGTTTTATTTTGTTTTTTTACTTGAGTCTCTTGTCTTCCCCCTAAGAACTTCCACCTGAGAATTGACCACAACCTTGGCATTCCATCATGGCACCATGAATGTGTCTCCTTTCCCCCTTCCTACTCCAGTGGTTCCCAATCTTTTTTTATAAGCCTTTAAAAAGGAGATATTAGAAAGAAAACCTATATATACTGAGTAGGAAAAGTTTGAGTCGTCTTCCTATGTTCCTCCTTTACTCTCACACTACTATCACACTCAAACACATCTGACACCAGATGTGTGGAGGTTTTCCCCACACCAAGCAATTCTCTGCCTCACCAGGTGAGTGTCCTACAATTTAACTCAATTCTGACACTATCTACCTGGTGATAGCATGAGATCCCACAGCTTAAGGGCTCAGTCCCACAAGACTGCCCCCACCCTACTTCAGATGCCAATCATGAATTCAGGTTGTCACCTGTACTTCTGACCAGTCAGCTATAAATCTGAGATTCTCATGCCCTTCTCCTTGGGTTCAACTAATTTGCTAGAGCCATTCACAGAGCTCAGGAAAATTGGTTACCTAGGTTTACCAGTTCATTACAAAAGGATATGATAAAGCATACAGATGAACATCCAGGTGGAAGAAATGTGTAGGGCAAAGTACTTGGGAAGGGATACACACAGCTTCCATGCTCTCTCCACGTGCCACTCTCCCAGCCCCTCCACATGTTCACCAATACAGAAACTCTTCAAAACCTTTCCTTTGGGGATTTTTAATGGCATGATGAATCATTAACTCCATTTTTAGCCCCTCTCCCCTCTCTGCAGAATAGGGGGTGGCGCTGAAAATTCCAAACTTCTAATTATGGCTTGGTCTTTCTGGTGACCAGCACCCATCCAGTAGCCCACCAAGAGTCACCTCACTAGACCAAAAGACACTGCTACCACCCAGGAAAGTCCAAGGGATTTAGGAGCTCTGTATCAGGAACCAGGACCAAATATTAGAAGAAAAGATGCTCTGAGTGCTCTTACCACTTAGGAAGTTACAAAGGTTTTAGGAACTCTGTGCCAGGAATTGGGGGCCGAGACCAATGTATATATTTTCTATTATCTCACAAAAGTAGGTTAAAACAGTGGCAGAATTGGGATAGAGGATATAAAGATGCTTCCATAGGTCCCTGCAAAGACTTCTAAGGTACCTTGTGCTTCTTGGAACATATTTGGAAAATCATGTAATAGAAGTGATCTTCTATGATCACTTTATTCTAAAGCCCACCTTATTTTTTGTGGTACGCAGGCCCCTCACTGCTGCGGCCTCTCCCGCTGCGGAGCACAGGCTCCTGACACGCAGGCTCAGCGGCCATGGCCCACGGGCCCAGCCGCTCCGCGGCATGTGGGATCTTCCCGGACCGGGGCACAAACCCGTGTCCCCTGCATCGGCAGGCGGACTCTCAACCACTGCGCCACCAGGGAAGCCCCTAAAGCCCACCTTATTTATCTAGCCACAGAATCCCCAGAAATGCCCACCCCACATCATGCTTCCTTTCCACACAGAGCACAGCTGTCCCAGGGAGGGAGAAGGGGCTGGAGGCATCAGGAATAGCCTCACTCACAGAAGTCTCTGTGTTTTTTATGGTTCTCTGTGGCTTTCAAGAGGTACACATAATGCACGAAAATTCAGAGATAGGGGGAAAAATATCACTTTTGGCTGGGGATAATCAGGGAGGAGGAAAGGTTTCATGAAGGAGGTGACAGTTGAGCCAGGCAGAAAGAGAAATAGCAGACTATTCTAGATAGAGGGGACATGGGAGGGAAGGCAGAGAGACCGGAAGACATGAAGCATCTGAAGGAAAAGGCATGTGATCTCATTTGGCAAGAGCCAGGTGTGGGATAAGGGGAAAGATTGTTGGGGGCCATATTGTGAGCCATGAATTCTAGGCAAAGGAGATTAGATTTTACTCACCAGGCGTGGGTGCCTTGGTCAGGTCTCAGCAGGAGACAGAGGGCACATACAGAGGTGGGTAACTGAGGCAAGTTTACAAGTTTTTACTCTTTACAAAGACATGAGCAGGATGAGGGGAAACCAGTGAGGGATATTGGACATCCTGAGACTAGCAAGAGCAGGGACCAGTGACTGAGCCTCAGCCTGAAGGGGAAAGGGGAGGGAGAGTTAGCAAAACACTGGTGAGAACAGCAATGGGAAAGGGTTGCCCACTGGAGCTGTGGGCTTTAACGGAGGAATAAAACTGACCTGCAAACTGTCCAGAAGGTGGCTGAGAAAGAGATACTCCAACCTCACCCTCCTATCCCCGATGCAATCTCCTTTCTCCCCTGAACTGAGGGAATGGAAACCAGAGGAAAGAAAGGCCAGTGATGCAATCTTGGGGTATGAACAGGACAGAGCAGGGTGGAGAGAGCATCTGCAGGAACAAACAGAAATATCTGGCACAATCGGAATTCTAAAATGCCTGAATAGGGAAGCCCCAAGAACTTTGCTCCAGTATTTGAGCTGACTACAGCCCAGAGTACGGAGGAGAGAAGCCTCTTGCCACAGGTCTGGAGAGAAAAGCTGAAGATTTGGACTAGGGCAATGGTCGAGGGGGTGGAAAGAAAGATTTAAGCCATGCTGCCTTTTGAGCGTTTTTTTCTAACTCCAGTTTTCTCACTCCAATCTGATTTTGAGAGGTTATGTATTTTCTAGTCAGAAAAACGATTTTCCTATTTGTTGACTTTTCTCCCCAGATTTGAATCTGTGGCCTGATGAGCTGGAGTGACCTGATGGGACATCCTCAAGAAACTTCTAGACTCTGAACAAGAATCCCTTGGCCTGCAGAGCTTGTTGTGTGCACCTTTCAAATGCCTTTGTGTGAGCCAGCACTTTAATCTGGAGACTGCAGCAAGACTAGGCAGCACCTGCCAAGGTGTACTTACGGAAGTCAGGCAGCCACCCCTCCACTGATCTGGGCTCTCACTCCTGCAGCCCATGGGTCCAATCACACACTACTGCAGTTTAGAAAAAGACCACACTGGTTGCTGGACCCCAGTGAGTGTCCTCAGGCTCTTTGTTGCTTCTAGATGGGAAACAAAAGGAATTATTTCCCCCTAAGTTTCCAAAGTGATTTCCAGAAGCAGAGACCAGTGGAAATTTCCAGTTACAGAAGTAGACAGATTACCAGTAGAGTTACTTTTATCTGTAGTTTCCTCTGGCTACTGGACAAGCCTATTGAGACTGCGAGCTCACAGACAGGGCTTTATACAAAGTCAAGCCATAACTGACACGTTTTGTGGCTTACAGGAATCTTGCAAGCATCTGAGTTGTTCTAATGAAGTATTTAAGCATTTAAGTACACAGAGTGGTCAACTACAAATTGTGGGAAAAAGCCATTGAGTATTATTTGTGAGGTCTGAATCACAAAGCATTGGTTTTAACTTGTAATGGCACCATATTAAATGGTGCTTTTTTTTTAAACTACATCCTTCCTTCAAAAAATTCTGTCTCCTTAACCTCAGAAGCCAATGATACACATTTTAATTTTTGGCATGCTAATATGCTACTTCTGCAAACATTTCAGATGAGTAGCCATGATGGTCAAAGCCCCAGACTAAGTCTCCTTTCCTGGCCCTCTATATGAGTTTAAACTTAACCTTTCAGTGGCTCTGTTTCTAGGTCTGTGATACGGTGATACTCACTAGCTGAGGCCTTTGATGGTCAGCACTAGAAATCCTGTGAGATCCCATTATGGGTGTGTCAAGGAGGAGGGTAACTGGACGTGGTGACATCAGGCTAATCATGTTAAATTTGGTCTTTGTGCTGGGACCACAAAGCTCAGGACCTTAGTTGACCCCTAAACTATCCAAATGTAAACATTATCAAGCATGACAGATGGATGAGTGGGCCTGAAGCAAACTCTTTAACTGGTGTACAGACTAAGAATAATTTTAGGTTTATGGGAATGAAGGGGTGTGAAAGTGAGTAACACACAAATAATATAACATCTCAGTTTCTTCTGTAGACATCAAAGAATGCCGTTGAAGAATAAAACTCAATTGTTTATTCTTCAACGTGTTCTGATGTCCTACTTTTGGCTAAGTCATTTCCTCAGGGCCCATCCAGGTCAGTAGGTTTAATGTTCCATCAGGCCAGTTGGCTCCCATAGGTTTAAAAGCCTTTGAGGCACACTCGGATGCCCTCTTCAGAAGGGCAGGTCCCATGGTTTGGTCTGGGGTCCCTGCTGGAGAAGCAGCACCTCCTAAGGCTGCAAAGATCAGAACAGGCAGACAAGGCCTTCTCCCTGAAGAAGCAAGTCTCTACATGCTGAGCCCCACCTCCCCACAGATATGTGGCTGGCATGCTGCATCCTTGGGTGGTAATATTTAACTCTATTAGGAACCTGATGGCATAATGGTTTCCATCAAAATACCACCATCTTTAGTCCTAGATTGGGGCTATTTTCTGAAATACCAAATAGGGACAGGGCTGCCTACCTCCAATATTCCGAAATTCAGGGTTCTTTGGGGAAGAAGACCATTAGGCATGTGTCCTAGTGAGAGGAACATTCTACACTACAGCCTACAGTCATAACATCTAACATTTACCAAGTACTTAATAGATGCCCAATATTGTTTAGCGTTTTATACATGTCATTGGAATGCGTTCTCTCAAAACCCTCTGAAAAAGGCACTATTTATGTCTCCATTTTAAAGAAGGAAACTGAGGCACAGAGAGGTTAAGAAATTTGGTTAAGGCTGCCTGTTTAGTTTGGAAGGGATAGAGTTAGGGCAATGAAACCATATTCATCATACCCCACCGTGTGTCCTGATTTCCTACCCGATGGGACTTTAAGGTGGGATTTTACTGGTTACATACACCATGTGGTCTTTTTTTGCTGGCCTAGGATTAATTTCACTCTTACTTTTTCCAAAGAGGCACTACAGGAGGGTGGATGGAGGAGAGGCTCTGACATGAGAGATTCCAAGCGCAACTCAACTTTATATGAATTATACAACTTTGCATGTATCATTTGATCTCTCTAACCATCCGTTTCCTTATCTAAAAGATGAATACAGGGCTTCCCTGGTGGCACAGTGGTTGAGAGTCCGCCTGCCGATGCAGGGGACACGGGTTCGTGCCCCGGTCCGGGAAGATCCCACATGCCGCGGAGCAGCTGGGCCCATGAGCCATGGCCGCTGAGCCTGCGCGTCCGGAGCCTGTGCTCTGCAATGGGAGAGGCCACAACAGTGAGAGGCCCACGTACTGCAAAAAAAATAAATAAATAAAAGATGAATACAGTCGTCCCTCGGTATCTGCACGGGATTGGATCCAGGACCCCCTCAGATACCAAGTCTGTAGATGTTCAAGTCCCTTATATAAAATAGTGCTGTATTTTTGTATACCTATGCACATCCTCCCACATATTTTAAATCATCTCCAGATTACTTATAATACCCAATGAATGTAAATGCTTAAGCGAATAGCTGTAAATACAAAGTAAGTGCTATGTAATAGTTGCTGGTACACGGCAAATTCAGGTTATGCTTTTTGGAACTTCAATTTTTTTTTCTAATATTTTCAGTCCTCAGTTGGTTGACTTCCTAGATGTGGAACCTGTGGATATAAGGGGCCAGCTGTAATATAAGATGGGTAGTTAACATCTTCCTTTATCAGGCACTTAGCTTATACAGCACATGGTAAATACCTGTTAAATAACAAGTATCATTGGTAATCCCTGATGTACCAGCCACTATTTCTTGCCAAACAGTGTCCTGACACTATTAAGCTAATCTGTCTGCAGGATATTTCTCCTGAATCCTAGCCCTAAGGGAGACGTGAGTTATGCTCCAAGGATTTCCAGCCAAGGGGTTTTGTGTCCCCTGGCTCTTCTGTACATGCCGAATTCTCCAGCTAAGTCAGAGGGCTCACCAGTCTGGCTTGTGTTGTCCCCTTCACCTGGAACATCTCCTTTCTGGGACCTCAATTCTCCCTTGCAAAACCCTATCCATCCGTCAGATGCCAGCTCTACCAGTGAGTATTTTCTGTTTTTCTCCAGTTGAATATGAGCTGTCTTTACTTTGGGCAGAGCAGTGTTTTCTTTGTCCCTCTCTAAAGCAGTTATCTTTTTCAGTTTTGAATCATGAGGATTTGAGCACATTTTATATCTTCCCCTTAGACTATAAGCTCCTGGAGGGCAAGGAGAGAGTGAGATTTTGTCATTCCTGCAGCATCTTTTATGTGATAGATGCCTCATGCATGATTGGCTCTGAGACTCGTTATAATATTAGAGAAAATGGCTACACTTAACATTCTTACTTATTATGACCTTACTATGATTGGCTGAAAAGTATATGATGGCAATCCTCAAAACAAAAGAGCTAGATGAGTTCTAAGTCTTTTTTTGAAAAAGTACCTTTTACAAAGAAAGCAAAAATAGCATTTGGGAGAGTTTGAGGAATTGAGAAAGATCAAACAAACAAAAATCACCTATGATCTCATCATCCAAGCACAAGTATTTTCATTTTTGTTGTTGGCATTTGCTCTTTGTCCAGACATGTACATAATTTTGGCTATTGTTGTTAGCATGTCATTTTCTGTCCTTTTTTTCAAATTTGTCACTGTGTATAAGTTCACAGCTATGTTGCTAACTAGTCTTCCTAATTATCATTTTTAATGGCTGCATGGCTTACAGATCCATGATGAACTGGAACTGGGCCCAAACTCCGCTTATCACCTGATCACTCTAAACCCCTATTTTGACCACTGGATCACAGTGGTATTTGGAGTTCCTAAGAATTAGTGTCATTTCAGAGCAGTGTTTTGGAATTCCTGAAAAGTTTGGGTATTTCCATTTCCCCCAGTGCACAGACACCTTAGTAAATGACTTTACATTCCTTTGGGGATGGCTTGGAGGAAGATCTATGGCAATTATTTGCGATGTTGTTACACGGTCCTTTCTTAAGGGGTCCAATTCTCTTCATCCAGGAGCTTCAGATCTGTGAACTGGTAGGGTCTGGGAATTGGGGAAGAAGCTATGATTCTCAGTTCTAATAATTCAAGTCAGATTTCTATCATATAGATCAAGTAGTGCTTTGGTAGGTCAGCCACCTACGTCTTAGCCACCCCCCACCAAAGATTCCTGTTAGTAAAGAATTCTGATTGCCACTCTGGGATCCCATCATCTCCACTGAAATCAGGAAGCCCATCTCAAGGGCAGCATTACCCCACATCAACCTCAGCCTACAGAAAACAGCTACCTGCTGGGGCTCCGTCACTGATGCATTTCTCAATGCTTTAGTGAAGGAAACATTCCTTGGACCCTCTCAAGATGAGGAAAGACACTCAGGTTACACATGATAAATTACTCCATTATTCCTATCTCCCTAAGCCTTTAGAATCCTTCCTGAACATTATTCCAGAGAAATTCTATCAAGTCAACATCATTGAATATATTGCTGATCACAGGTTTCAGCCAGCCAACCAAGCAAACACAGCCACTCCCATCTGCTCAAACTCATACATTTGTTTCACCTAGCTTTTGCTGTATAACAAAACTTAGTGGCTTATTTTTATCACTTATGCTTTTATGATTTTGTAGGTTAGCAATTTGGGCTGGGCTCAGCTGGGGCACTTCTTCTTTACATGTTGTCAGCTGGGCTCACTCATGCGTCTGCAGTCAGTCTGGCAGTTTGACAGATTGGCTCTAGGATGCTGGTCTGAGCTGACCTTACATGTCTTGGAGTTGGTGCTGGTTAATTGGGCCATGCATCTCCAGCAGGTTAGTCGAGGTTTCTTCAACATGGAAGCTGGTCCAAAACAGGAAAAAAGAGGCAAGCCCCAACATGCAAGGGCTTTTCAGGTTTCTGTTTGCATCATATTTGCTAAGGTCTCATTGGCCAAAACAAGTCAAACATCCATGCCAAAAAATTGGGGTGGGCATGATATACAGAGTGGCATGATATACAGAGGGCATGAGGGCATGATATACAGAGTGGCATGATTCTCTGGGGGCTATTGTTGTAATGATTTACCATAGCATTAAGTCCAAAAATCTATAGAAAGTGCATTATATCAGGGCTATCTAAATTTGGCCCCAAGCCAATGTTATATTCTGTTCTCCTTGGCCTGATACCTTAGAATCCATCCTCTGTTGTATTAGATAGGTTTCTTCTGATATAAATTTAACGAAATCATGTTATTCTTTTGAAGTATAAGCTTTTTCCTCCTGAACAAGACTCTGCCCTTCTCCCCCTGAATCTGCTGGGATCTGACTCTAGGCCATGAGAGTTGGGAGCAAAAGAGTTTAAAATGAATAGGGATCTCCATGCAAGACAACTGCCTCATATATGGTCATTACAGGTTTTCAAGCAAAGGAAGGCTAGTATCATCAAATAGGAAATGAGAGGCTCATTCCACTATCAAGGGAAGCTCAGGGATACATGGGGTATTCAAGATTCTCAGCTTCATCCAAGTCCACTCAATTGTTTCCATTCCTACTCTCACAGTCCTATCCCTTCCAAAATACTGCCTAAACTTTGACATGTAAGATTTGGCCAGTCTGTGGATGCTTGGTTTGTGTCTGATTTTTTTAGACATGTCTGTCCTTTATGTAGAGGGAATAAGAGATACTCTTAGGGGCAAGCTTAGGAGCCCTCTGATGCTCTGAAGATGATTTGAGCTGAAAGATCTGCGCTTGTTATTTTCTTCCTGCAAGCACCATAGCACAGTCAGAAGTAGCCGTCTCACCTTACATTCCTTACACTCTTCTTCACAGCCATAATGATCACACGCAGCAGTTATTGATCTCCAAAAGCCAGCCTCCCAGTGGCCCTCAAACCTGGGAAGAATAGAAGATAATTTAATAAATCATGATGCCATTACATGCCATAAATTACCACTTCCCATTTTCCATTGGTGAAGAGCTCAGCTCTCAGTTCAAAGTGAATCAATCCAGAATCCTGGTTTGAAAGTCTGTTTCCTAGGACCACTCCTAGTATCAAATACTGAATCAGTCAGGGCTCAATAAGGAAAATAGGGTGTACTTAATATAAGGAATTGGTTATAAAAATATTAGAAAGCAGAAAGAGCAAAAAGTGATACCAAAGAAACCCAAATGTTAGAACTGCAGAGAACAGCTACCTTTCTACTGTCTGCTGCTACAGACACATTCAGGAACTGGAAATAAGAGGGAATTCTCCTCCTCCCACATTCCAGTCTCCTAGGATTTCCCATTTATTGAACAGGAAGCCAGCTGGCAAAGAAGGCTGATAAATGAGGTTTACTGAATCAAAGCCCAGAACAGAGTAGAGGAAGGTAGGCTTGGAACTAAGAACAGGAGGTAAATAAACAACCTGTTCCTGAATCAGAACTTATCTGGGTAATGGAGGTGTATTCCTTGAGAGAGGAAAATACAGAGATGATGAATTCCAATTAGACTGTAGCACAAGGAACTTTCTTAAACTTTGTGGCATCTCACCATGTAACAAGGGCCTATTATATATTTCTTGATTAATTGAAAAGGAAATAGCAACTGGGAACTGCTTTGGCCATGAGTTTTGGACAAAATTATTTTTTTTTTTTTTTTTTTTTTTTTTTTTTTTTTCTTTTTGCGGTATGCGGGCCTCTCACTGTTGTGGCCTCCCCCGTTGCGGAGCACAGGCTCCGGATGCGCAGGCCCAGCGGCCATGGCTCACGGGCCCAGCCACTCCGCGGCATATGGGATCCTCCCAGACCGGGGCACGAACCCGTATCCCCTGCATCGGCAGGCGGACTCTCAACCACTTGCGCCACCAGGGAGGCCCGACAAACTTATTTTTAAATAATTTTTGTGGAAGAATTTATATCAGTTGTACCATTTGGTTACAAGTGAAAGAAAACCTGATGCAAACTGGCTTAAATTAAAAAGCAGAATGTGTCAGCTTATGTTAACTGAAGAGCCAAAGGTGCAGCTGGGCACAGGGGTCTAACAATGTCTTCAGGATCCAGGTTCTTTCCCCAATCTCTTCACACTGTTTCCTTTTTTGTTGACTCTACTTTCAAAAAACATTTCCCTTCATGATCGCAAGTTGGTTGCAGTAGTTACTAAACCTTCCATGTTCAAATCCACAAGAAAAAAAAAAAAGCCATTTTTTCCAGCATTCACAGAAAATTCAAATATTAACTCTGGACAAGTTTATGTCATATGCCCTCTCCTAAACCAGTCACTGGAAGGACAAAAAAGAATATGTGAGTGATGTCTTAATTCTGGCGCTCCACTCAGTACATATGAACTGAAAGTAGGGAATGCAATATGTCCCCAAATTAGGAATGGCTGCTGGAGAGGAAACATCAATGTCCACTATCAAAGCCATTTATTTAATTAGTCAACAATTGATGAGCTCTTACTATCCACAAGGCTCTGGGGATTTAAGATGGCTAAATCATGGTCTTTATCTTCAAGGAGTTCACCACTATGCTGAGAAGACAAAGATGAATGTAACCCTGGTGTCTGCTAGATGTTGGGACAGATGCATAAGAATCCTAGTGATGTCCTTTGTGCTGAGATGTTGGAGTGCCCAAATATATCTGTGTGCTTTTCCTGGAATGTATAGCATAAGATGTCAGAAGCCTATTCTAAGAAAAGTGTTACTATCATATAAGACCTTTGAGGAAAAATACTTCCAAAACATCACATTTTCAGAAGTTGATCATCCTGCCTTTCCTGATGATATACTTCCTACATATATGGGATTTAGATGTGTTAAAATGCTGGGAAGGGTTTGGACTATATGTTCTTCCTTGGGTTGAGCTTGAAACATTAGATTAACCACATCATGGTGCCACTGGCCATCATGAGGTTAATTGTTGATCATTATAGATAACTTTCAAGCCATGTGCCAGACATTGTTCTATTTGCTTTACACGTATCACCTCAGTTAAACTTCACAATTCAATGAAATAGAGACAATTAATGTCTATATTTTACCCGCAAGCAAACTAAAGCCCAGTGAAATTAAACAAATTGCTCATGTCACATAGCAGAGCAAGATCTTAAGATTCTGTAAGCCAGCCATGGTCCTAGACCTGTAACACAGTCAAGCTCTCATCATATGGTATTTTGTAATTACATATGTGTTTGGTTTCCTCCAAAAGCCTGCATCGTACCTAGGAACAGGAACTGGATTTTTATTCATTTATGTAGTCCCAGAACCCAATACAATATTGGCACATAGAAGATACTTAACAAATACTGTGGAATTGAGTTGAAGGCACATGCATGGAGTCTAGGAAAGAGAGGCCAATGTGGAAAAGTGTGATGGTGAATCCCAAGCACATCCAGCGGAAAGGGGTCCCTGTCCCTCCAGCACATGCATTGCTACCACCTGTCTGGTCTATCCCTCCAGTGGTGATGGATGCATCCGATTCACATAGCTTGATAACATCAGCCATTAAAATCATCCCAGCCACCGTCCCCCCTTCCTACCCCATCCTGATTCTCTGGTTACTGAGCAAACTGATTATAATTTGACTTTTCATATAGATTCTCTACGGGAATAGAATGTTCTGAAGCAATTTCTGATCTGCACATTAATAGTATTTCTTATTATAGAAAAGTCCTAGGAATTTGGTTAGCATGATCCAGTTTTTTAGTCTGATTCTGAGTGTACTGACAAAATCAGTTTTCTGGACCTTCAAGGTAAGACCTTGGTGATGCCAATAAGAAATTTTTTTCTGTAAGGATGCTTATGGTGGTCATCAGCTGCATCTTGTCTATAACTGTGTATTCTCAAAAGCAGGCTCCACTTAGGAGAAGCAAACTCAAAGACAGCAGCATGTTTTTTGCTCATTTCTGTTTGCTCTATAAAAATAGAATTCCATTTTAAAGCAGAACAGCTGCAAGAAGTACAGAGGAAGCAACTAATGCCTGAAATTTTGTGTTGTGCAGACTGAAGTGGAATATAATCAGGCTGCTTGGTCAAATCAGGCAACGTGCCAGTGTCTCAGTTTTCCTTGCTTTAAAATTCAAAAAATGAAAGGCTCAACTTACAGGTCATTTAAAATTTAAATCAAAACAAAACTTAAGTGGGCCTTTTAAATCATTACATTGGCAAAAGCTTTTTAAAATCATAACGCATAATGCTCCAGAGCACGTTAAATTGATAGTCTCATAAGTTGTTAGTGGTCATATAAATCAGTACAATGTTTTTTGGAAGTTGATTTGTCTATAGAACAGAGGTCTTACAGTTTGTCATACCATTTGTTCGAGGAATTCTACAGTATGTAAATCTACTCTAATCTGAGAAAATAGTCAAAAAATATAGAAAAAGTTATAGACGTGGAGAGATTCATTGTAAATATAAATATATAATTTTTTAAAAAGCTTTGCCATAACACTGAAAGAAAAAAGAAACATACAAAACTCGATACTTGCTTAGATTACTCTTAAGTTTTAAAAAAATGAACTCAAAAAAAAAGTGCTTGGATATATAGCAAGAATCATGTCAAGATTCATACTTTTACCCAAAAATACCATTCCAAGGATTTTCTTAAAGGAAATCCATAGACTAAAGTGAAATAGGTATTATATGAAAAAGTACATTACAGTGTTATCTATGGCCCCAAACTGGAACTAACCTGTCAAACAAAACAGAAGTGAATTAGTCATAGTGACTGGTATTTGCATTACAGACTAAATAGTAATCTAGTCATAAAAATGACAGTTATAAAGATTATATAGAAATATGAAATAATTATGATATAATTTTAAGTAGAAAAATAGTTTCTATATATTGAGTACTTACCATGAGCCTGTCACTATGTTGCTCATTTTATACACATTATCTCTTTTCGTGCTCACAGAACCTGAGGAGTAGGTAGAGTGCTATCCTCAGCGACAGAGAAGAAAATTGAGACAAAGTTGCTTAGTAATTTTCCCTAGATCACAGAGTTCATACAGCGGTATTCAAACCTAAGCTAACTGATATCAAAGCCATTTCTCCTTATCCAACATGCTATAAAAGCCCTAGACACCTGAAGATAATAAGCAAAGGTTAATATAAAATATATATGGAGAGAGAGAGAAAAAATCAGAGTGGAGCAATAGTGTGGGTGGTCTTATAATAACTGTCTCCTTTCTATTACAATGTTAAGTCCAAACAAACAAAAAAGTAAATAAATAAAATTTTAAAAGTGAGAATGGTACAAAAGGCTGGAAAGAAGTATACTAAAGTATTAATAGGGTTTTGTTAAAGAGGTAGAGTTTGGTGTAATTTCCCTCCTTTCTCTATTTTACAAGATTTTTTGATAATGTATAGTACTTTTGTAAAATATTTTAAGTGCTCACTTCAGCAGCACATATGCTAAAATTGGAAAGATTCAGAGAAGGTTAGCATGGCCCCTGCACAAGGATGACACGCAATTTCATGAAGCATTTCATATATAGATCGATACAGATATATATCGATATATATCTATATGTCCTCTGTGATATGGAATCCAGAGCTCTGTAAAGCTTATTGATCATTGATTCACTGTGATGTTCAGAAACAGCAGTGGTATTCCTGGCAATATAAGTGTTATTAGGAATACAGTATATCTGTCATTCGTTTCAAAAATTCTGTGGGTTAATTTCCAGAGAGTCCTTTTCTATTTTTAAAGGTTTGAGAAGAAAATCTAAAAGCTCATGTTCCTTCCTTCTTTTTCTTCCCTCCTCACCTTTGCTTTCTTAACTGCAAAATTAGTATGGTGATAACAGTAACCCTCTCTGTTGATGTGATGAGTATGTGGGCAATTTTTATTTTCATTATATTCCTGTGTTTGAAAGGTTTTGAAAAACTTATTTAACAATTTTAACCTAAAAAATAATCTTTAAACTTAATGTTTTAAATTATTAAATTTAAATTGAATTCAAAAGATTTTTAGAATATTTTGAAATTTTAGAAATTCAGTGTTTATTGAAAATCCAAATGTGGCACAAATACCAAGTATAATGGTATTTGGAAAAATTCTTATATGCACGACTCGTGTTTTTCCTCTTTCTGGTACAAGCTTTCACCTGTGTTTTAAAGAGACTCTAAAGAGAAACTAAAAGGAAAGTTTACTAAGTGAAAGTTTGAGCAGGTTCTGGGGTTGCCAGCATACTGCCTGCTTCATTGAATGTCACATTGGCCTCTGCACACAACGCATGACTGGGCTGTGACAGAGCACATGACACACATGTGACAGAATGGGCTGCTCACGTCCTTTCCAAGTAATGCTCTGGGGAGTAGTCCTCAAGAACCACTCTCCTAAAAGCAGAAAATTCAGGGGTGGGGAGCAAGAGGGGTCTTTCCAAAAACACAAAAACTTTTCTGAGTGTTCTAAAAATGAAGAAAAGGAAAGAACAGTGAGTACTAGATGTTAAAATGTGGCATTTGAAAGCTGTTAGGAAAAATGCCAGGCTGACAGGCTCCAGCTATATCCCCCAGAGTCAAAATGAAAAGTTCAAGCCCAGGCTGACAGAGGCCCTACTTTTCTGAGTGTTCATCAGTGAGATGGGGAATTCATCTGACTACCCGGAAAGCATCTCCTCCCTTTCTGAGCTGCTGGAAGTTAAGGTTTAATCCCCAGGATCTATCAGATTCTGTCTTGGAAGTTTGAACCCCAGTCAGCATTGTATGAGATGTTGTGAGAGATACAAAGTCTATATTAGGTATGCTTCACCCTGGGGAATTTATAGGAAGTGGGAGGAATACATCACACACAGGAAAAGTTATGTAAAAAACAAGGCCACGTAAAATTGTCTTTCTAATTTTTAAAAAATTTTTATTGGAGTATAGTTGCTTTACAATGTTGTAGTAGTTTCTGCTGTACGGCAAAGTGAATCAGTTCTATGTATACATATATCCCCTCTTTTTTAGATTTCCTTCCCATTTAGGTCACCACAGAGCACTGAGTAGAGTTCCCTGTGCTATACAGCAGGTTTTCATTAGTTATCTATTTTATACATAGTAGTGTATATATGTCAATTCCAATCTCCCAATTCATCCCACACCCACTCCCCCCCTTGATATCCATAAGTTTGTTCTCTACATCTGTGTCTATTTCTGCTTTGCAGATAAGTTCATCTATACCATTTTTCTAGATTCCACATATAAGCGATATTATATGATATTTGTTTTTCTCTTTCTGACATACTTCACTCTGTAATGAGTGGAACAGATCATAAGACAAAGGAATTCAGAGTGGGTGAAGGAATTCAGAGCTCCCATGGGAGGGAGAAGAACAAGAGACCGGGGTGGGGGGCGGTGATGAGAAATGCACAGGGCCTGGAGAATTTTCCATGATGGGTAGGGAGTAGCTAAGTCATGGGGGCGGGGATGATATTAAAAAACCACCAACTTGCTCAGCAGTGGCCCTGGCTGATCAGAGTGGATACTGGTCCAAATGCTGGAAAAGCATTCTGGAAGCTCCTTGCTGAGCCAGGAGTTACTTCTGTAGTTGTTAGATTGTGGGAATATCAGGGGGTTCCTGGAGGAGCAGGGAGTCCTGGGACATGGCCAGGGTGGTGCTGGGGCACTCAGGGTGCTTGAGGCAGTGGCTATTTTCTATTCATTTCTATCTGCTACAATGATGCAACCATACCTGTGAGTATCTGCTGAAAATCAGCCTTGAATGAGGGCAAATGGTATAACAAGAACATTTACAACTTGCTTTTGCATATGGTATTTCATTTGATCTACCTATCTCTCAGCCTATCTATCTATCTACCCATCTGTGTAACTAGCCATCTATCTGTGTCTCTCTGTCTGTGTATTTGTTAATCTGTCTTTCTGTCTGTCCATGAAAGAATGAAAACAAACTCAGTGTCCCTGGGTGCTGGACACTCAGCTGGGTGCCAAGTTGAGGAGCCTGTCCAGAGTTGCAATTGTCACATGGGCCTTTCATTTCTTTTACCACTGATTTAGTGTAAGAACTATACTAGTCACTAGGGATACAGAGATAGTAAAACATCATCCCTGTCCTCAAGGGGCTTGCAGTTCACAGAAACCCTCTTTCTAACCTTTTACACAGGTGATATTGTATGCAGAAAGAAGAGATGTCACAAGATGATTAAAATGGGGAAAGCAGCGTGGGTATGTGTGGGTGGAGCAGCCCATGAAGGGCCTTTACCCTGGTGATGATACCAACCCCTTTAGTCACTAAGGGGAGTGACCAGAACCTGCTGGTTTGGCCAATGGGTGGCACCAAACCAAGGGAGGGAAAAGTAATTCTGTAAGGACTGGAAGGAAGTCAAACACAACCTCTCAGCCAAGTGTTTGGGCCATGAATTTTTGCTGCAAGGTTTTATGTTTTCTGGAGGTCATTTACAGAATTAAGTAGGAGTCACCCTGGGCAATACTGGTAAGGGTGAAGAACTAGAATTCTCAGAAACTTTCTTTTGGAGCCTGAGACAGAAGAAGGCAGATGAGAGAAATAGCGTGCTGTGGTGGTGCTCAGACTTTTAACCTCAAAACACTGAAGGATAATTCAACACTCTCCATTAGTAACAGCAGCTGACTTGTACAGATATTCACAACCATTAGGGGTACGTGGCAGAATACTGTGGAGAAGTGGGAAATGGGATGTAATTTCATAAAGTTGCCTAGTTGAGTCTATATGTCTATATTTACAACCAGCCTTGAGGCTCAGAAGTATAGGCTTGAGTTGAAGGCAGCTCTGCCACTAACCATCTACATCATCAGAGGCAGTTCACGCTCTCTCAGCCTTAGTTTCTTCATAACTGGCAGCATTATTGAAGGGATTCAAGATAATAAACTAGGGACTTCCCTGGTGGTCCAGTGGCTAAGACTCTGCACTCCCAATGCAGGGGGCCCAGGTTCGATCCCTGGTCAGGGAACTAGATCCCACATGCTGCAACTAAGAGTTCTCATGTCGCGACTAAAGACCCCGCATGCCGCAACTAAGATCTGGTGCAGCCAAATAAATAAATAAATAAACATTTTTAAAAAAGATAATACACTAAAGTTCCTATCACAGTTAGTATAGAGCCAGAGCTTAATGAATGATTAGCTACTAGTATAAGTAATTTGTCTTAAAAGCTGTATTAGGGGATAACAGAGTCTGCTCAGCCAGCCATCATGCAGAAGTGAAAATCCTGGGATTTGCAGGAAATACGCTCTTAACAGTAAATGCCCTCTGTAATGAGGTATAGCAGCTTAGACTTGGGGGTAAATATTTCATGAAATGTTAATTGCTATAAAAAGAAATATGGGTGCAGAAATGGGGAGAAGATGCTATTTCAAAGCTAGCAGATTTTTTTTTTAGTTGTTCTAGAAGGAAGATTTTAAATTTGCATTTGAGATTGATTATTTCAGGGTAAAAAGATTAATAATTTTTTTAATCACATAAATGTAAAACCAGTTCCTGATCTGGAACAGGAAGATTGAGACCATTCATTCCTTTATTCACTCAACAAGTATTTATTGAGCCCTTGCTACATATATTACACAAGGTACTGTACATAAAAGGCACTGATTATGCAAAAAGGTTTTCTTTACTGTGAGGGGAATTGCAGCCCTGAACCTGTGTTTCCTTGGGGTCTGGGAAGAGGAGGCATGGTTAATGGACTCTTGTCTGTAGGAAACTTGATCCCTCCCACATGGCAGCAGGAAAGGCGCTGAGGGAGAGATACCCTTCCTTTGAGATGAGGGTAGGAGATGTTGTGGAGAGCCCAGTCTGTTACTTTTTTTTTATGCATTGTCTTTTTCTTTCTCCTTCAGTAAAGTTATATTAATGTTGCAGTCTGTTCTCTGTTGTGGGGGATTATGAGATGGGATGTGCTTGGGGCTGCAGGTGGTTGACTGAAATAAGCATTCTTTGGGACTTCCCAGAAGTTTTGGGGGAGGAGAAGTCAGGGACTGGCTTTCTTGCAGTCATGCGAGAGGTGAAGCTCAGTTATTTGGGCATTAATTAGAGGTGTGATTCTTTGAAGGCAGGACACCACTGTTATACATTTGTCCTGTGGGCAGCTTGAATGATCCTCACAAAGCGACTGGACACACTCCCATGACAGCAAGCCACTGGGCACAGTTTCCAAGAACATCAGGCCAGAGCAGCTCACTCTCCACTAACTCAAATAGCATGAAACATGCAAGTTACTTCACATGCTGCGGTACAAATGTCCTGAGCATGTGGACTAGAGATTGATAATCCAAGGCTATTCCTCTCCTATTCTTTCTTACCTACCATCCGTGCTTCTCCCAAGCTCCCTCTTGGGCCCTGTTGCCCAAGTGAAAGCAAAGAAGCAATTAACACTTACAGAAATCTGCTATGCTAAACACTGCATGTGCTGTTCTGCATAAACTGTGTCATTTAACCCCTTACAACAATTGGCAAGATAGGTAAGATTATCCCCTTTCTCTGATGAGAAATGGAAGCTGAGAGTCCTATGTCCAAAGTAATACAACCAACAAGTAGGTAACAGTTCTGGGGTCCAAGTACAGGTTTATGTAACTACAAAGTTCTTTACACCAACCACAAAGGAAAATGTATTTTGGAGGCGAAACATAATTAAAAAGAAAAATGTATTGGGAGAACTGCTTTCTGCTTCCAAGCAAACATAAGTAATTGCCCATCAGTGGACACTGACCTACAGTGGTAACTGAAACCCGAGATGCAGAGGGCCCAGGTTCAGACGGTTCCTCTCCACTTAGAAAACTGTCACAGAGGAAAAAGAAGTGGTGAAAGGCAGTTTTCAGACAGATCATGACAAAGTCGACTAAGTTTTCTTGGGTGATAGGAGTAAAGAGGCCATATCTATCTGTCCTGGGGAATCAAACAGTTGCCTAGAACATTAATATAAATGTGTTGTTTAAAACACAAGTTGTTTTATACATCTGGCCCCAAAATTTAAGCTTAAAAAAAATCCCTCATTCATGCAAAATCATGTTGAAATATAAAGGCACATCTGTGTTCTACAGTTTGATCATTCATAGCCCTCTTATAAAGCACTGACCACACAAGCCTTCGCAGACTAGTAACAGTTGGTGGGTGGGCACAGATGCACAGATCACACTTTGACAGCACTGATACTTTCACTTTCAGTTACAACAGCCTTACCATGGGTTACTTCTAAGAAAAATGTAACCATTTGAACCTCAACACAGTCTCCATGTATCAAATAATTGCAAATTGTTCCTTCTTTCTCTTTTTGCCTTTTTTTTTTTTTTAGTTTCTGCTTTATAACAAAGTGAATCATTCATACATATACATCTGTTCCCACATCCCTTCCCTCATGCATCTCCCTCCCTCCCACTCTCCCCATCCCACCCCTCCAGGCGGTCACAAAGCACCGAGCTGATCTCCCTGTGCTCTGTGGCTGCTTCCTACTATCTACCTTACGTTTGGTACTGTATATATGTCCATGCGTCTCTTTCGCTTTGTCACAGCTTACCCTTCCCCCTCCCCATATCCTCAAGTCCATTCTCAAGTAGGTCTGTGTCTTTATTCCCATTTTACCCCTAGGTTCTTCATGACATTTTTTAAAATTCCATATATATGTGTTAGCATATGGTATTTGTCTTTCTCTTTCTAACTTACTTCACTCTGTACAAAAACAGAAAGATAGATCAATGGAACAGGATAGAAAGCCCAGAGATAAACCCACGCACATATGGTCAACTTATCTTTGATAAAGGAGGCAGGAATGTACAGTGGAGAAAGGACAACCTCTTCAATAAGTGGTGCTGGGAAAACTGGACAGGGACATGTAAAAGTATGAGATTAGATCATTCCCTAACACCATACACAAAAATAAGCTCAAAATGGATTAAAGACCTAAATGTAAGGCCAGAAACTATCAAACTCTTAGAGGAAAACATAGGCAGAACACTCTAGGACATAAATCACAGCAAGATCCTTTTGGACCCACCTCCTAGAGAAATGGAAATAAAAACAAAGATAAACAAATGGGACCTAATGAAACTTCAAAGCTTTTGCACAGCGAAGGAAACCATAAACAAGACCAAAAGACAACCCTCAGAATGGGAGAAAATATTTGCAAATGAAGCAACTGACAAAGGATTAATCTTCAAAATTTATAAACAGCTCATGCAGCTCAATAGCAAAAAAACAAACAAGCCAATCCAAAAATGGGCAGAAGACTTAAATAGGCATTTCTCCAAAGAAGATATACAGACTGCCAACAAACACATGAAAGAATGCTCAACATCATTAATCATTAGAGAAATGCAAATCAAAACTACAATGAGATATCATCTCACACCAGTCAGAATGGCCATCATCAAGAAATCTAGAAACAATAAATGGTGGCGAGGGTGTGGAGAAAAGGGAACACTCTTGCACTGCTGGTGGGAATGTGAATTGGTACAGCCACTATGGAGAACAGTATGGAGGTTCCTTAAAAAACTACAAATAGAACTACCATATGACCCAGCAATCCCACTACTAGGCATATACCCTGAGAAAACCATAATTCAAAAAGAGACATGTACCAAAATGTTCATTGCAGCTCTATTCACAATAGCCCGGAGCTGGAAACAACCTAAGTGTCCATCATTGGATGAATGGATAAAGAAGATGTGGCACATATATACAATGGAATATTACTCGGCCATAAAAAGAAACGAAACTGAGCTATTTGTAATGAGGTGCCGTTTTTTTTTTAACTCAAGCAACCCATGGGGCTGCTTAAAGCAGTCTTAAGTTCCTGTAGACTTTCTGAAGTCTACAGGAGGCATTAGGAGGTCTAGATTATATTTTCTTGCCGGTGATTGCTGTATAAATCTGAGTAAGACTCGTTATTTTTATCATCTCAGAGATTAAAGTTGCCTCTGGCAGCACAAGGGTAGAATCTCGATGTTTGCATGTTTCTTCCCCTGTTTTTCTCCTCTCCTGATCCTGCACCCACACATAGAGAAAACACATAAGCAAAGCCACTTACTCATGGAAAGCATCTAAACTGGTCTTCTTACAGTCTTACTGTGGAATCTGTTTTAAAAACCAAACCAGACACCACCATACCACCCCTTTTACCTTTCCTTTGTCATCCCTGTTTTGTGGGAACATGGTTTTCGATCACAGAATGATGACACTATTACCTTATGGGGTTTCTATGATGAATTCCCAGAAAGAGTTTGGGGAAGAAGTGTTATTTCTGTTTTGCTTCCCCTACCCCAAAGTTCCCTTCTGTGCACCTCAAACTCTTCAACCTACTCTTCTTTTGAGGGGAAATCAGTGGCTCATAGGGATATACCCCAACTCTGACCTCAGTGTCTTACCAAAACCAGAGCCAGTCCCTCACTCAGTCAAGTCCAATAATGATCTTCCACAGATACTGAAGCCCCACTTGAACCTGGATGTTTTCCCCCTCTTGGAGAAAATGAATCAGGAAAGCCACAGGCAGAGGGTTAAGCAGAGAACAGAAACCCCAGAGCCTTCCAGCTTCAACTGTTCCTACTGTCCTGATGAACCACCTGGGGCTGGAGAGGAAGAAGATCTAGCACAGGGAAGAGAGTGGCTTTTAGAGGATTGGGGAAGGGGTCTCTTGGGATCTTTCAAGAGATCTGAAAGTGTGTAGAAAGCCCTGCAGTTACCAGGAAAATGCAGATATCAGTGCCTGACAAACAATAGGTGCTCAATATATACACTAAGTTATTGAATGGTTGAATGAATAAATAGGCAAAAGGGAAGAAGCAGAAGAGAAGAGGTAAATCAGTGCTTCATAGATGACTTTCACCTGCCTTTCTTCCTGAGATCTTTTTTACAGTTGTTTTTGTTTTTCCCAGTTGCTCCAGAATGATGCTCAGGCACCACCTCCAGGCTGAAGGCTTCTTCATCATTTCACCTTTCCAACCTTAGTGACTGCTAGACCATGAGTTCTACACCTCTCAAGCAGAGGCTTAAGATAAGCAAACCTGGATAGTAAGGAATAAGAGAGGAAAGGGAAGGGCAAGCAGAGGAATCTGCCTTTTCTTTCTTCTGTTTTAATTTGCTGGTGGTTATAAGGTTAACTTCCTTGGGCCTCTGTTTTCCTTAACTCTGAATTATAGGTATTGTCACTGAGACACCCTGAAGGTAGATCTATTGATGGTAGATTTGTGAAAACATAAGGAAAACACCATGTTTGGTCATATCTAGAGAATATGCCTTCGAAGCAAACCCTTAGTTCTCATCAGCTCTCACCTAAACCACTGTTATTCAGACTTTAATGTGCACATGAACCACACTGTTAAATATTAAGCTTATTGCAATGCAGGTTCAGATTCAGTAGGTCTTGGTGGGGCCCAAGATTCTGCACTTCTAAAAGTTGCCTGGTAATGCCAAAGCTGCCCTGCAGAGGAGTCTAGAACTTTGAGTAGCAAGGACCTAGACAATTGCTACAGTGTCGTCCAGCTTCAGTTCTTGCCAAATCTCTCCCAGCCTCATCACCCGACTCAGCACTGTGCCATCATCAATGACTTGCAGAGCTTCAGGCGCGCCATGCTCTTCAAACCTACGTGGCTTTGTACATCTTCCCTCTGCCCTTCACCCCCCTTCACTGGATGAGCTTCTCCGTGTCTCAGCTCACATGTAAGCTCTTCTATGAAAATTCTCCCGGCTCCCCATCCTACCAGATGGCCATGCCCTCTCTCCTTTGTGCTCATCACACTGTACTATAATATGCTGTCTCCACGTCCAGGGCTGTTGCATAGGGTTGCTCAGGTTGTGTCCAGGGACAAGGGCCCCTGGTCAAGGCGGCAAGAGGCGCTTGAAATCCATCCTGTTCTCCACTTGCCCATTAGTGGAGCCCTGGTGCAGAGCTGCCTCCACCAAGAGGGAGGGATGACCTCTTCTAATTCACACATGGCACCATATGGGCTGATTTTCTGTCTTTTCTACCAGATGTGGGGTCCTTGAGAAAGGAATCAAATCTCATTCATCTTTATGTTTTTATCTGCTAGCGTAGTGCCTGTCACTATTCAGTGTTCAATGAAATGTTTGTTGAATGGATAAATGATGAGAAAAAGAAATGAGCTACTGAAAGCAATGCACAGACAATAATTTCATTCAATTCTAAAGGTAAATTAACTGAATTGTAAGCAGGAGGTCTGGATTTTGCTAATGTGCTGCTAAAAAGGCAAGGTCTTCAAAACCCCATTTTACTAAAAGGATTATAGTAAGTTTTAGTGAAAAGATGTAAAGGCTACAGTCAGGACCTTTAGAAGACTCATCAGTACCAGCAAAGACATAGGCTGCCTAGAATCAATACTAAATTGTCATGTCTTTTCAGATCTAGGGGAGGACGAGGGAGATTCTGAGGATATTATTTGGTCATAAGATTTAGAGGCTACTAAAATCAGCAAAAAGGTCCTGAGAGCAAGAAGAGGTGATGACAAAACCATGTATTTACATAGAAGGGCTGAAGTCAGAAACAAAACAGAGAATGTGTTGGATTGTGAAAATGAGGATCCCACAACTGCTAAGGGCCTGGGCTTTGTTGAGAAAGGCACATCCCAGACGAAAAAGCGTCTTGATACAAATCTTTAAAATGGGGTTTGTTTGATCTTCTTTGCATGAGTTCCTCAGGTGTTTCCCAAGAGAGTCTCTATGACAAGACTGTAAGCTCCCAGAAGTTGACACCAACGTTTAGACACCTTTTATCTTTCTGAGAGTGTGTGATGCTCCATGAAATGAAGTAGGTGCTGAATTTGCAGGGAGTTTACAGCTGTCACTGACGATAAAATAAGCAAGCACAAAGTGCTAATCATCCTCAGCCGAAATATCCAGAATTTCACCTCAGCACTGAGAAAGAGATTCCTTTGAGAAATGTCCTGATATGTTGCGAAAACGCAACCTGGGCTTTGCCTTCTTACATGATCTTATTCTCATTAAGGCCAATTTCCGAAGATACAGCTGTGGTTCTGCAGTAAGGGGAACTGAGAATCTTGAATACTGTATTCTACCACATGACTTCAGGATAAAATGTTATTCAAAACAAAACCTAATTTAAACACACACACACACACACAAAGTAGGCTAAGATCACCAGACTTCCATCTACCTCTTACCAAAATTTAATCCCAGATCTCCAGGAAACAATTGGGAGGCATTTGAGAGCATTTGGGGCCTTATCTTTTCATCTAAGGGACCAGCATTTGTGACCAGGGTGATAAGGAGTCATTATCAAAAAGAATAGAGATGAAGTCTTTCTGACACATCATCATCATGAGACTTACCATTGATAACTGCCCAGGACCCATGGACTATGCTGGAGTCAAGAATTGGGTAATTGCAAAGTTTCCTCTTTTTAGAGCAATAAAAAGTGCTGACTTCATGCCCTAATTCCCTGGGTCATTTCTAGAAGAAAGGCAAGCTAGTTAATTTTTTTTTCGTAAGAAAATAGGCCAAATATCAAATACTCATTTTTAAAAGGCTTTCAATTCTTAAAAAATGCATTCTCATTTTAGAAAAAATTTTAAAGCATAAGAGAAGCCACCCCCCCAAAAAAAAGCATCCCTCCAATTGCCACCAACTAGCACAACCTTACCAAAAGCTTACTGTAGCTTTTCAAGCCATAGAGAAAATCGACACATGAAAACTGTGTTCATACGTTCACTAAATGAACCAAATGCAGGCTATGTTCCTACTCTCTGAGGATCAGTGGAATTGTGCAAGTAAAATAATCTGGAAATCTTAATGTCAAATTCAAAAATTAAGAAAATATGTGAATATTGATCACTTCTTTCAACGGATGCGAGTGCAGATTTCCTGATCTGTCACATGGCTTTTTTTTTTTTAACCAAACAGGAAAGGTTTTGACATCCTTGTTTGCTGTTTCTGCATCTCGGAGAAAAGCTGAAAGCACCTTCTCAGATACTGGCTGGCACACACAAAAAAACATTCAGGAAAGTTAGAGAAATCCCAGAATGTTATTTATCAAGCAATTCAGATATATCCTTCTGAAAAAGATTAACTCTGGAAATTTTATTACTTAGAATGTCACTTATAAGATATTACATTTCTTCTGTGTCCATAACATTTTTTACTTCTTTTTCTTTAACTAGAGTATAATTGCTTTACAATGTTGTGTTAGTTTCTGCTGTACAACGAAGTGAATCAGCTGTATGTATACATATATATCCCTTCCCTCTTGGACCTCCCTCCCACCCACCCCCTGATCCCACCCATCCAGGCCATCACAGAGCACTGAGCTGAGATTCCTGTGCTATACCACAGGTTCCCACTAACTATCTATTTTACACGTGGTAGTGTACATTTTTACTTCTTATATAGCTCTTTTTTCTTAGCTCCTTTACCTGGTTCTCAGAAGAAATCTGAAGTGATCTGACTCCTTTGGATACCACATGGTAGGCTGCTAAATATCTTACTCAATGATATGGAATTGCTTTCAAGCTGAGTCCTGAAGCTGTAAGCTTCAAACTTTTATTTAAGCACCAAAAATGTTTGGGTCATTATGTATGGCTTGGCATATAAAATAACTGCAACAATAACAGTCACAAAGATCTTACCATGTGTCAGGAAATATTCTTTGTGTTTTACACCTACTACTAACTTATTTAAGCTTCATAATAAAATCCTCACATTCATCCTATGAGCTAGATACTATAATTATTCCCATTTTACATAGGAGGAACAGAAAGCGATTTGCCCAGGGTCAAAGAGCTGTTAAGTGGCAAAGCCATGATAGGAACCTGGCCGTCTGTCTTAGAGTCCACACCTCTAATCCCTATACTTGATTGTCTCAACTAGCAGTCTACTCCCCCCAGTTGGAAAATTACATTGACTCGTTCTAGCCACCCTCCTCCAACATTATACCCACTTGAGTAACTGAACGCCAAGTTCAATAAAGCTGCATTCTCTAACAACCCCCTTTCCCAAGGTCCACAGGAGGAGCTGGCTATTTGCCCATGAAGCCTGTTCACTCCCAATCTGAAGAGGCTTAATGGAGACTAACTCTGTCTACGCTACTGGAGGGAGGAAGGTGAGTTTTCTTGTTCATTTAGCATGAAAAGTCTCTTAAATTGAGGCGTTTCCTTCCCCTTCCATCTGCTGCTGCCAGCTACAGGTGAGAAGGTCTCCTGGGTATCAGTTTCAAACGACCTGCCTCAAATAAAGACAGGTCATCTGCTCCCAGAAAAGGCAGCAACTTCTCATCTCAGCTTTACTGCTAACTGCAGGTTTCATCTACAGGAAGAGTTTAAGGGAAATGAGCAGGAATTATAAAAACTTTGCTAGTTGGTGACGCAGATAAACCTCATCAGCTTTCATTGTCTCAGCTGGGAGTGCAACCAACATGATTAAAGCCAAGAAAGAAACACTCAAGTTATCATATTAACAATTCCGTTCTTTAGATGAGACAACATAAAACCTTGGGAGGGTAGAACTAGAACTTAAGTTCAACATCATACCCCACATTTTACAGATAAGGGAACTGAGACTCATAGGGGACTCCTGGCGTACTCATGATAACACAACTAATTTGTGACTTAAAAATATATTACCTTTTTGGATTATTTTCTTTTTTAAAAAAAGAAAAGAATAGGAATTAATCAGCCTCTCTGGCCTTCTAGAAATGGCTCATAGCATAAGGCTCATGACACAAAGTCAGAATTTTATTGCCTTACACAGAGGAAATTGCAATTACTACCCCCAATTCCCAAAATGGGTCATTCTAGGCCCTAGGGCTTACATATTGGTGTGAAAATGGAGAAGTGTCTGGTCTTTGGTCTCTTAGCTACTGTGCCTCTCACTATCCATTGCTGGCTGGTCCTTTAGCATCTGTTGGGTCTTTTGCCCTTGGCAGGATACAGAGATGCTCCCACAGTGTTTCTCTATTTTGATCACAGGTCTGCTGTAAGGGATTCTTGCCACTGCTCTTGGGGCCGAAGTGCTCAGGACAGGCTACCACAGGCATCCATCCAAGCTTCCCCCACCAGAGGTCTCATCCTCTATGGAGTAATGTGCAAAATTGCAATCAGATCCCCAGCTCTTTATAGAGCCTACTGCAAATCTCTTCCTCCCAGTTCCCTATCCATGCCAGTCTCATGCATTCTCCCTTCTCCTAAGGGTCAAGCCACTTCCTTTCCCCTCCTCCTGCAAAACTCCAGTTCTTACCATCCCAGAGGCTTTCTAAAGCAAGGGTTATAATGCATCCCTGAGACTCGGAAGCCCTGACCTCCTAGAACGGAAAGCAAAATCCCTGTCATCGTGAACAAATTATTTGTGTATGTTTAATGTCTGACTCTCTCTCCAGACTATAAATTCCATGAATTAAGGATTAGGATTAGGTTAAAGTTAGAGATTTAGGATCCTTCTGTCTTGTTCACTTTTGCATCCCCTCTGCCAGCTCAAGGCCTGGTAAATAATGGTCATTCAATACATATTTTCAGAGGGAAGAAAGGGAGGGACCAAGGAAGGGAGGGAGAGAAGGGAAAGAGAGAGGGAGAAGGCTGATTACAGCGGCCCACTGAAATAACAAGAGCCTGATTTAAGGTAGTCTCAGAGAACATAGAGAGGAAGGGGTGGGAATGAAGTTGAAAACTATTAAGAAGAAATAATTTATAGGGTTTGATAACAAATTTGCCATGAAATATGTGAAGTACAGCAGTCACAGATGATTCTGAGATTTTTAAAATTGACTTACATAAATGTGCTGTGGGACTGTGAGAGAAAGACTGGGTTGGTTTTGTTGGTAAGAGTGGAGGTTGGTGGAGGGCTTGTGAACAGTGAGTTTAGTTTGGAAACTGTAAGGTGTCTGGGGAGGATGTCCAGTAGGCAGATAAACCTGTGTGTCTCACTGTTTTAAGTACATGTGAACAGGACAACCAAAATCAACTTGTGAGGTGGGCAAAGTTATCTTTAGAAAGTCCCTTCTCTTTTAAGAACCATTTCAGGCCCCAAGTTCCCTAATTTTTTGCCTATGTTTCTTCATCTGTGTCTGCTTTTAAGAAGTGATCTGATAATCTCAGTTTAGTAGATAAACTATTGATGAGACACAGTGAGTTAGCCCTCTCACGTTGTACTGGGAGCATTGCCTCAAACCAAAGGAATGATAATAACACCACTAGTAAGAGCCAGTGCTTATGTGGCTCTTAGTATATGCCAGGCACTGTACCAAGCACTTCATGCTCTCAGCAACACCATGAGGTAGGAATTGTTTTAGAGATGAGAAACTGATACACCAAGAGGCTAAGTGACTTGTCCAAGGTCGCACAGCCTACTAGGAAGGAAGCAGGAAACATACCCTGGTGCTGTGGCTCTGGAGTCTATTCTTGTATAAGGGTGGAAATTTAAAAGAGTGGAAATGTGCAGTAAATTTTGTGGGGGGGGACCCTAGCAGTATTCAGAGCCCATTGTGCAGGTCACTGCAGTTTCACCCTATAAACTGATGACCATGATGACACAGGCTCTGCCAAGAATTAACCTTAGACAATGTACTTAATCTCTTTCAGTTTCATTTTCCTCATGGACAAAATAAGGAGAAATGACCCATGTAAAAGGTTATTCCTTATAGCAGCACTTGTAATAGCAGATAACTGGAAACAACCTAAATGTCTATTGAGAGGAGACTGGCTATAAAAAGGATTGTACGCCTATAAAATGGAATATAATGCAGCCATAAAAGAGTGAGGTAGAGCTCTATATTGCTGTTTAGAGTGATTTCTAGGATATATTGTTATAGAACTGGGTATAGAGTATGCTACAATTTGAGTAAATAAGAATGATAGGAATATAGATACATTCTTTAAAGCTTGTATGTGCATACATACAGGAACCCTATAGAACTGGTTGCTTCAGCAGAACTGTGCAGATGGGGAACAGAGATGTGAGGAGGAAACCTGTACCAGTTAGGGTACCAGCAGGAGTACACGACACATTCAAAAGTGTAATTAAAGGGAGTTTAATGAAAGAATGATTTGCAACAGTGTGGACAGGGGTAAGCACCCAACAAAGGATGGTGATGTGTCCACCGTTGGGCTAGCTACAGAGCGGAGTCATTACCATGCCTGGGCCCCATGGGATAAGGGGAATTAGTGGTTACCTGAACCCAGAGAGAGAACTGTAGGTGTAGAAGGAGCCACTGGACAGCAGACACAGCCTTCCCCAGATGAACCCACAGCCCAGCAGGGAAGGAGCTGGGGTTTAAGTAAAGACCCTGACCCCATTCTTCTCCTGCCCTCCGATCTCTTGCCAGTGCTGCCCCAGGGAAAACCCTACCAGAAGCCTGAGGGCAGAGGACACTGTAAGTGTACCCTTAGAGAAGAACCTCTTGGGGCCCAAGGCAGGTGGCAGTGGATCTGGAGGGAAGAGACTATCCACCACAGAAACTGCATGCATAGCCTTTATCTTGTACATTTAGAACTATGTGAATATATAACTTATTTGAAAAGTAATAAATTTTGCACACACAAAAAATAAAAATTAAACGTAAAATGAGGGACTAGAGCAGATGGTTGCAAAGTCTCTCCCCCTCTCCAAGTTCTACCTATTTCTTTGACGTGTGACTTTTTCATCTAATCACAATCCATGGCTCCACCTAGTGTCAAAGCAATGCTTCACTGAGTTCAGAGCACAGACTCATTCAGGAGGAATTCCAGGGCAGAAATGCTCTCTGCTCCAAATCACTGGTGTGTGTAAGCAGTTTTCATTGTGAATTATACCCACGTGGTGAATGATCTTATCCCCTAAAAGTAGAAAATAATTATTTTGAAACACAGAACATTTGTTGTTTTTTCTTTTAAAGAGATAGTGAACCTTGACTTAAATTCAATTTTGAACTAAATAGTTAAGATTTTTCCCCCCATATTTCAAACTGTTAAATACACTTAGAGGTAAACAGCATGTGATCTAAGATAGTAAATCTTCCATAGCCCACTTTTGAGCTTGTCACTCCTCTGTTCATATGTCCTTAACACAGCAATTCTCAACCCTGGCTATAGAAAATATCCCTTGGGGAGTTTTAGGAAGCTCCTACTGGAGATTCCAATTTAATTGGTCTGAGGTGGGACTCAGGCATTAATTCTTTTTTTTTCAAGATCACCAGTGTGTGTCATGGGCCGCCAGGGCTGGGAGTCCCTGATTTAATGATTCATTACTGCCTATGAGGTGTATTTCCCTCACTACTTAGAATGTGCTCCTTTCACTTTAGACAAATTAGGTCACTTGTAAGACAATTTTTCACTCTCCATGCCTTGCTCATGCTACATCCTCTACACTGCTCAGGCCTTGAATGTTTTGCTCCTGCCCCCCCACCACCACCGCTCCCACCGCCTGCATCTCGACTGCCATAGTTTTACCTATTATTCCTGACCCTGCTTAAGGGCTACCTCCTACAAGAATTCCCCTGCCCCTCATTCCCAAACAGATGTTTCTTCCTCTTTTGAATCCCTGAAGATTTTTAAAATAACTTCTATGATCCTTTTTTTCCTTAATAGAAAACTAACACATTTATAGAGTATTCTTTTTTCTTATCAAACTGACAATAATAAAAAAGTCTGATACAGGACTTCCCTGGTGGTCCAGTGATTAAGACTCCACACTTCCAATCTGGGGTGGGGGGAGGGGGCAGAGGTGTGCGGGTTTGATCCCTGGTGGGGGAACTAAGATCCCACATGCTGTGCTGTGTGGCCAAAAAAAAATTTTTTTTTAATTATTTAAAAATTTTTTTAAAAGTCTGATACAGTAGTATCCTCTTATCCATGGTTTCTCTTTCCTTGCTTTCAATTACCTGTAGTCAACCACAGTCTGAAAATATTAACTGGAAAAATCCAGAAATAAACAATTGATAAGTTTTAAATTATACACCCTTCTGAATAGTGTGATGAAACCTTGTACCACCCTCTCCATCCCACCTGGAACATGGATCATCCCTTTGTCCAGCGTATCACCCCAAATAAAATGCTAATTTTTAAAAACCCAAGAGTTCATTTTAAAAAGATAAAATATCGTAAACAATTTGGGTTTATCCAGAAATGCAAGGGTAGTTAAACATTAGAAAATAAACAAATATAATTCACTACATTAACAGATTAAAGGAGAAAGAACATATGATCATCCAAAATATGCAGCAAACAATATTCCTAATGATGAAAAACTGAGAAGCAGACCCTAAAAATTCAGGAACAAGTCCATTTACTTCTATTCAGTATTATACTGGATTTCCTAAATGCAGTAAGACAAGAAAAAGAAATAACAAACCACAAAGATAGGAGAAGCAGTACCTGGTAGAAGTATTGGAATGGTCTTTTTTCATAAAGATATAGTCGTTTACATTCCAATGAATCTACAGGCAAATTATTAATAATAATAGCAGAGCTCAGCAACATGGCTGAATAGAAGACCAATACACAAAATCAAATATATTTCTAAGCACTGGCAACAAAGAGTTAGAAAATACAATTTTGAAAAAAAATGCAGTTTGCCATAACAATAAAAAAATATAAGCTACCTAATGAAAGTTGTATAAGGCCTATATGGAATAAATTCCAAAACTCTATTTGATGAACATCAAGGAAGACCTATCACAGAATGCATGGTGGAATATGTTCAATTGGAAGACTCTATTGTAAATTTGCCAGTTCTCCCCAATTTGATCTATAGATTCAATGTAATCTAATTCCAAATCCCAATGGGATTCCTCCTCCCCACCAAAAAAACACTGATAAGCTGATTCTAAAATTTGGACAGATAAACAAATTTCAATATGTAACTAAGACTCTTTTGGAGAAGAATTAGGTAGGAGGACTTGTCCTACCAGGTTTCTAGATTTTAATTATAAAGTTACAAGAATGAAGAGAGTGTGGTACTGATGCTGCAATAGAGAAGTGGATTAATGGAATAGTGGAGATTCCAGAAACAGATCCACATATTTGTGGACATAATATGTAAGAGAAGTGGTATTGTACGTACTGTGGAAAGGGAGAATTAGTCAATAGGTGGTGCTGGGGAAATACAGGGAAAGAAGCAAAATCAGATTCCTACCCCACAGGTACATTGGAAATCAATTCTAGGTGTATTAAAGACTTGGATGGGAAAGCTGATATTTTTAAACATCTAAAAGGAAAATATAGAATAGTATTTTTATATCTTTGGGGTAGAGAAGAATTTCTTAAACAAAACACACACAAAATCTTATCCAAAACTGAAAAGATTGACAAACTTGACTCTACTAAAATTAGGGATTTCTGTTCTTCAAAAGGCCTCACAAAAGAATTTGCAGACAAGCCACAAACCAAGAGTAGATATTTGCAACATATATAACTAGTGCTGTGCTTGTAAATGTCTTAAAACTAGCTTTCCAAGGGAAAAAAACCATGATTTGTAGGGTTTGATGATTACCATGGAGGAAATAATCCCACCATGGCTTATTTCAAGCTATCAACATGATGTCACTACACACAGTTTGGAAGAGAAGCACAAAATCACTCTCGTGAGACTGTATAAGCCAGCTCCAGCACACCACAGCATATTACCCTAAAAGATTTGTTTCCAGAGTGTATAAAGAACTCTTTCTGTATATCAATAATTAAACATCAGTGCCATACAAAAATGAGTAAAAAAAAAAAAGAGAGAAAAACAAATACCATATGCTAACACATATATATGGAATCTAAAAAAAAAAAAAGGTTCTGAAGAACCAAAGGTGCAGATGTAGAGAATGGACTTGAGGACACGGAGAGGCGGGAAGGGTAAGCTGGGACTTAGTGAGAGAGTGGCATGGACATATATACACTACCAAATGTAAAATAGATAGCTAGTGAGAAGCAGCCACGTAGCACAGGGAGATCAGCTTGGTGCTTTGTGACCACCTAGAGGTGTGGGATAGGGAGGGTGGGAGGGACATGCAAGAGGGAGGAGATATGGGGATATATGTATATGTATAGCTGATTCACCTTGTTATAAAACAGAAACGAACACACCATTGTAAAGCAATTATACTCCAATAAAGATGTTAAAAGAAAAAAAAGAAAAATGAGTAAAAGACATGAATAGTTGTTTTACAGAAGAGAAAATATGGAGAATAGAAATATACAAAGATTCTCCACCTTCATTAGTAATCATATTAAGATTAAACATTAATCTTAATGTTAGTTAAGATTTCAATAAGAAACCATATTATACTCTACAGGTGGGTATAACTATACTAAGTAATTGCAAAGACTTGGATCAAGAGGAGCTCTTAAACAATGCTGGTGTGAGTATAAACTGGCACAACTACCCAAGAATAAAATTCAGTACTAGCTTATAGGTTGAATATTTGAATGCCCTACAATCCAGAAATATGTACTCTTAGGTATCTATGATAGAGGAATTCTTGCACAAGTGTACCAGAAAACACAAACATGAATGTTCATAGTGGCATTTTTATAATAGTAAAAAAAAAAAAAAAAAGAAATTTCCACCCAAATGTGTCAGTCAGGGTTTGTTCAGAGAAGCAGAACCACTGTGAGAAATGAACACAATAAAGGATTTATTATAGAGAGTTGACTGTATGCAATTACAGAAACTGGTTGTACCGTCTATGTGAGGCTGCTGTTCCTGTGTCTGATGCTGGAGCTAAAGTGCGCAGGACAGGAAGTCAGGATGTGAAGTGGGGGAAGCAAGGACATACTGGAACCCACAAGGATGGACTGGAATCTGCACTAATCTCTCCCCACTCCTAAATCCCTGGTGCCATTCACCGTGGCCACACACCTTACCCATGAGTTAGAGAAGCTTAGCAGACAATTTGAAAGGAGTTGGGTGAGCTATAGGCCTGCAGGGACAACCTCAGTGCAAGGAAATAGGGCCACTCCTTCACTGCCACTTCTATACTGGGCACAAAATGTCTCTTGTCTTTTCACATAAGTCTAAGAGGCCCAGAGAAATGAAGTGACTCGTAACCTAGAAGCCTATTTTTAAGAAATATCCTTATGCATCTGAAACTCTTCTCAAGACAGCTCATGTCAGTATATTTTGGATCTGAGTACATGCTATTCCTCCTCTCCAAAAGACATTCCTGACGCGTATACTTGTGCCTGTTGCCTCTCATGATACCATATAAGCAGGTTTAGGTAGCTTTGCAATAACAGATCTATTGATACTTACTAGTCTCCAAAGGAAGTTCCTCATTCCACTGTAAATACATGTCATCTTAGGACTTATTTCCTCCTGAATCTTTTTAACATAATCTTATCTAAATTTGAGCACTGCATCCAAATGTGCATTTTATTTAAATGTGAATTGCTGACTTTGAGCTAAGGACAAGTTTTCAATCCTCTATCCAAATCTGGTACCAAATTATCCATGGTTACTCTGCGACTACTAATCTAGGGGGGAAAAAAAACAGTTTGGCAGAAGAGGATAAGTAAGTTCCCAACCTTCATTTCTCTATTCTTAAAGACTTCCAGAATGAAGTTTAAACCCATTACCCAAACGTAGCATTAGGGACTTCCCTGGTGGCACAGTGGTTAAGAATCCGCCTGCCAACACAGGAAACACGGGTTCGATCCCTGGTGCGGAAAAATCCCATGTGCCGCGGAGCAACTAAGTGCATGCACCGCAACTGCTGAAGCCCTCGTACTTAGAGCCCGTGCTCCGCATCAAGATGAAGCCTCCTCAGTGAGAAGATGGCACACCACAATGAAGAGTAGCCCCCGCTCTCCGCAACTAGAGAAAGCCCGCGTGCAGCAATTAAGACCCAATGCAGCCAAAAATAAATAAATTCATTTTTAAAAAAACAACAAAAAAAGTAGCATTAGAATTAAAATTATTTAAGGGAGAGAATGATAAGTCTTCGCCAATGCATTTATTTTGAGCAATAATAATAATACAATAAAGTTGCAGTGCTGGGAAAGAATTTGGCTAATCTTAAGAACAATATCACAATATATAACTTGAAGTGACTTTTTCTCCCTCTCTATCTAAAAACATTGGGCCAAGAGCAGTTAATCAGAGTTGAATGCAATTTTACATTAGATGTTTTGCTGTGGCTTTAGATTTTAAGTAACAAATACTTTAAATCATTCCAGTGAGTGAAGATCTAGTTTCATAAAATAACAAATTGGAAGCTGGTGATTTAAATTTGCAATTTTTTCTCTGCAAAACTATTCGTCATAAAAATCTCTACATGGTGAGTTCTGCTACTGACTTTAAAATATAATTTAATTCACCAAAATATGATTCATAGTCCACTTTTTCAGGAATGTATTTTTTTTTACAAAGTGAGATATATCAGTACTTCTTTCATTTCTAAGTCTCTTTCTCTATTCTTTTTTTGCTAATTTATTTTTACTCTATTTCTAAGACAGTTTACAACAAAATGTCCCCACAACCCACATTTTTATAAATATGGTACTTATTAAGTTATATTCTGATATGGTTATTATTCAAAGACCTCAAAATAGAGAGATGGGCAAACTTCCTCCTGCAAGGGAGTAATCAATCACTAAAACCACCGATCAACTGAGCATGAGACAGTTCTACATACAGGCAATAATAGACTGCTTTGACTTTCTCTTCCTATACTCCTTTGGTTCTAGACTTGAGGAGTTAAGGTGTCTATATATTTGCACCTGGGCTGTGGGTACCTGCCATGAATTGGGTTCCCAGGGAAGCAGACTCTGAGACAGAGATTAGGGTACAGGAAGTTTATTAGGAAATGCTTTTGGAATCAAACCAGTCTACTGCCCTGGCTTAGGCCAATGTTAAAGGAGGGAAAAGTGCCCTCCACCCAGGCCAAGGAGAAGATATAAAATCCAGCTATTCCTTTCCATGTGGAGATTCTCTTTCGAGTGTCGACTTTGGAGGATATGTGTTTCCTTTAATTAAAGAGGGCAATATTTTTTATCAAGCTTCTGTAAATATTAGTGGCTAAACATTTTTAAAACTGGAATTTCAATTACAGTCTTCATTATCAATGAGCGATTTAGAAAAACACAGCATTGTACTGAAACAAATTTGCTATATTTTTCAGACACTAAAGAATTGAAAATTTTGGTGTTTTTTGCTTTTTGGAAAATATATGTTTTCTTCTCAAAGTTTCCTTTTGTTTTCGTCTTTATGTGACCCCTCTCTCCATGCCCTCTGTATCTCTTCCTAAAATCTGTTCTTGCTGTCAGGTAGAGATATTTAGCCACAAAGAAAAATCTAAGTAGGACCCACCCAGCTTTTATATCCTGCATGGCTGAACTTTAATGAAAGTTTGAGTTTTTCCAAAAGTCTGGTCTTCACTGACTGGGAGGAAAAACAGTTTGAAAAAAATGCCTTGGGCATGTGAACCGTGTAATTTCATTTGAACTAAGGAATTCCAAAAATACTTGCTTATTGAAAGGGCAGTTATATTTTTGTGTTGGAACTTGTTAGGGAGGAGGATAAATACTAGTTCTTTCCTCCCCTACTTTTTCTCATAAACATAAAAAAAAAATTAAAGACTGTCTGAGTGGCTGGGTAGAAAAATAATGTGGAGAGGGTGAGTTGGACCATGTCCTGCCCTGGAACCTATGCCTTCCTTGGGAGATCTATTTTGTGGGATCTATTGAGCCCCACTCAGCTTCAGATAACCCTCTCCCCCTCTGATGAGAATTCAGGGCTCCATCTGGCCAGGTCTTCAAGACTAGCTGGATTGAAACACAGAGGTTTTGCCAGTTCTGTTCACTGACACCAGCATAAATGCTGTGCCAATAGCAAGACTGGAATTTTGGGGTTCCTGCTGGGCAAACTGGTCAAGCAGAACATTTTTAGGTCTGGTCTGGTTTAAGGGGATCCAGTGTTAAGAATAATATTAATCACTAGCATTTTGGGGAGTATGTACCATGTGCCAGTCACAGTACTGGGTACTTTTACATGAATTACATTATTTAATCCCCACAACAATCCTTCGTGGATTTTTGAAGCTTCGTGAGGTTAGGAACGCAGATTTTGAGACCAGTCAGTCTGTCTGCAGAGCTTTTGATCTTCTTCCCTATTCAGTGAGCCCTGACTTTTGATAATGGGTCTCCGTGTACTAGACTGGAATCTCAGACACTAGTGTAGCAGGTGCTGTTGGTGCCCCTTGTCTCCCTGGGGCCTTACCAACTGCCAGCAACTGAACCACGTTTCAGTGGCTTTCTCTAGAGGCTAGAGATCCAACTGTGAGCATGGAGGCTGGGTGTGCGGAGATTTAATGCCTCCCAGGAGCAGCCCTTAAGTAATGGTTGGTAAGAGATGGTGCATAAATCTCCAGCTCCCTTGCTTCTCAGGTGCAATAACTCAGAGGCATGGGTTCTACACTGGTTCCCAAAATTCCCCAGAGGGACTAAGCACTTGTTACCCATACTGCTAATGTGCTTGAAAACACTCCCCTTATTGGCTGTCTTCCCTCCCTTGCTTATTTCCCCTGCTGGCATTTCCTGTTACCAACACCCAAATAAACTATTGGCGCATGTATTCTTGTTGGCTTCTGGGGGAACAAAACGAAGACAAAGGGTAAAGGAAAGGTGGGTCTACAAAAGAAGGAGAGCCCAGGTGGAGGAGGTGCTGCATTGCTGGAAGGAGAGCACCAGGTTGCTTCTTTAGGAAGGAGCCTCATAGATAGTTCCCTGTTCTTGAAGGTAACAGTGTCTTTGGGTGACAGAAAAGAAAGGTTTTGAAGAATTATTGAATATTGACACACTAGATGGTTCTTTTACTGCTTTGTTGGTGGACTTTTTTTCAGAAGTCTCTTTTGCTCCATTCCTTTTAAATTTGTATTTGTCTAAAGTTTTAATAAGAAGTAAGATAACCCAGGAAATGCATCCATTAATAAGTGGAATATTGAAACAGGTATAAATGCAAACATGTTCTCAATAGAACATTGAGGAAGCCATCATAAGTAAATGAAAGATAAAAAGTACATATATAATTTTGGAATATTTGTAGCTTACCCATGGCCTGAATATAATAATGTTACGTACTGTGTTTCATAGTGACAAACTCTTTCACCAACTTGTGACTCTATGGCCTTTGCTGATTAACTGAACTTCCAGTGGTGTCTAATATGTTTTCAGGGACTAACATGGGCTTTGGGAAACTCTTGCTTTGTTAAGGTTAATGGCATTGTAAAGTGTTAACTATCGTGTTCACACATTTTAATTCCTTGACTGTCTTTGATTTCATATACTCAACTTCATGTCTGCATTAACTGAGCTTTGACATCTTTAAAATTTATTGTATGATAGTTATATGGTCCGAATAAGTTTGTTTCGGAACTTTTGCTTGGGGGTATTGTTATTAGTGCTTTCAAGGTGAACAAACTTAGAAATGCCCATAGTTGTTATAAAATCTGTAGAGTAAGAGAGGATGATACAAACTTGAGTAGTTTTTTTTTTTTTCTAGTGACTACTTTAGCCACAAGAGGGAACTGTATGAGCAATAATAGGATATTTAGGGATAAGCTTTAGAGGATCTCAGCACCCATTTCCCCATTCCTTGAGTCTTGGAGCTTACCCCATTTTAGACAAACAGACTTTTCACCAGAGATCTGGGTTACAGAGCTGGATAACTCTTTCTACTTTTTAACAGACATTAACAGGTAAACTGTTTTTTATTTCTGTGATCATGGAAGGATGTGGGCTTAATAACAAAGTATATGCAGGCAATGGACAAGTTCCTTTTCTAATCCACACACTTGGCTGATATAAACCCATGTGTTTCCTTCCACCTGGTCAAGGTAAAAACCTAGAGAGAGCTGTTGCCATCTCTGTCAATTTTTTGTCTTTACTGCAGAGGAATTCTGAGACAACCTCTGAGAACAATGTGCTTGCCTGGAGTTGGGGAAGTGTAGGTTGAGGGGAGAAATTGGAACAATATGCTCCCTTTCGCAGGGTCCTGCAGAAGATTCCTCTCTATTGGGAAGCCACAGGCAGTGCAGCACACGGCAGGAACACAATCAAATCCTAAGGACCTTCAGAGGAAAGAGCCTGCAGTGCATTCCATTGGGCATTTTTAGGAAGTGACTTGGGTAAGGGGAGAGTCTTCCTTTGGTGAATCATGTATTGAATGATGTGGGTGGGTTAATGTTGTTAAACTACTATCCAATTTTTAAAAGACTAATTCCTTGATTCACTTTATAGCCTTCAACATCCTACCTGAGTGATGTGATTTCTTCTTCCCTCTCTTCTGTCCACTGCTTATTTTTAAGAATTCACGTGACCTTTTTGGATACATTATCGTTTTCATTTTTGCTTAAGATACAAATGATGTTATTTGCTAGGTGAATGTGAAAATGCCAATTTCATTCATTTTCTTAGCAATTTTTCTGCATGCAGGATTAATAAAAAATATTCTTAGGAATTAAAAATAATAGTTAATAAGTCAGCCTGACATAAAATATGTATATTTAGTTAGTGAGAAAATAAGTTTGTAGAAAGAGACAGTATTGAAGTTGTTAAGTGTTTGGGTTCTGGGTTCAAGTTTTAACTCCACCACTTCTTAACTCTGTGAACCTTGAGTCTTTCTAAGCCTCAGGTTCTTCACCTGTAAAATAAGGATAATAATAGCTACCTCATATGATTGTTAGGACGGTAAAAATTAAGTGCTTAGAGCAGTATCTAGCACATAATGAGGGCTGAATAAATACTAGTTGTTGTTATTATTATTATTACTATTATTATTATTATTCGTGTAATAGCATTAATCATTAGGAAGTTCTTTGTGTCTAATCCAAAATATACTGCTAAGGGCACGGATTACTCTGAGCTCTCGGTTTCCAGCATTATGAAAAAAAATAGAATCTGATAAGATAGTTATTATCATTTCCACTCTACAGATGAGGAACAGTTAAGTGTAGCTCAGAGGGCTAGGAGGGCAAAACAAATATGATGAGCACGGGCCAGGTAGTCCATAAGCATGGGCTCAGCTCACTCATGATGATTGCTACTGAATGGCCTAAGGTCACTTCAACAACTTGGTCTCATCTGGTCTCTACAGCAGAGTTGTTACACCCTTCGGATAACTCTTTCATCAGGAAATCAAGAAAATTCAGATTTGCTGGAAGAGGGTTCATGCTCACACTTCCTAGGAATCCAGCGAACCTGGATTCTGACTTGTTTGCATGCTGACAGGAGGATTGGAGATTCAGTGCAGAGATTCTAGCCCACATATAGAGTACAAACAAGAGGCACTTTAGCTTTTTAACTCCTAATCAACTCTTTATCAACCTTATTAATATGCATGAGAATCATGAGGGTATTTGTTTAAAATGCTAATTCTTGGGCCACACCATCAAGGAATTCTGATTCAGGAAGCCTGGGACTTGGCCAGGGAATCTACATTTTATTTTTGTGTGTGTGGCAGATTCTCTTTTTAATTTTTCTTTGTTTGATTGAAGTATAGTTGATATACAATATTATATGTTGCAGGTGTATAATATAGTGATTCACTATTTTTAAAGGTTATACTCCATTTATAGTTATTATAAAATATCAGCTATATTCCCTGTGTTATACAATATATCCTTATTTTTATACATGATAGTTTGTAGGTATCTGCATTTTAAATTGTATCTCCAGACAATTCTGATGCAGGTGATGAGTGGACCACACTTTGGGAAAACTGATCTCCTCAATAACAAATTAACATATTAAAAAATAGCACTATTTTTCTGATTATAAAAGAAAAAAAACCATAAAGTGCCAAGAATGAAAAAGAAAAGAAAAACCATTCATAATTATATTTTCTAGAGATGACTACTGCAAATATTTTGATGGCTGTCCCTTTAGTTTTTTTTTGTTTTTTTTTTAATATGTAGCCACTTTTCTGTATCTCTCAGGTACTTAAAATCAAGTGTATTGAGTGTTGTTTCATGGATATGTTCGTTTTATATTAATTCTTTAGTGGTTTTATAAATTATTTCTATGTTTTAAATATATGTAAACTTACTCTATGAATCCACTTATATTCTTATCAGGTCTAGAGATTGGACTGGATACTATTTAAGGCCCGTTCTGACTAAGATGTCACACTTGTAAGAATCCTGCAATTCTCTGAATGTAAGGATTAATCACATTCAAACTTGATGGAGAACCTAAAATACATCCTACAAAACTTAAGTTCAAAGATTTGCTCTTAGGCTTCCCTGGTGGCGCAGTGGTTGGGAGTCCGCCTGCCGATGCAGGAGACGCGGGTTTGTGCCCCGGTCCGGGAGGATCCCACATGCCGCGGAGCGGCTGGGCCCGTGAGCCATGGCCGCTGAGCCTGCGCGTCCGGAGCCTGTGCTCCGCAACGGGAGAGGCCACAACAGTGAGAGGCCCGCGTACCGCAAAAAAAAAAAAAAAAAAAAAAGATTTGCTCTTGAGCTTTGTCTTTCTGTGCAGACCTGCTGATGTTACATTGTATCAAAGGTAATAATAACATTTCTTCAAAGATGATATACAAATGTCCAACAAGTATATAAAAAGCTGTTCGACTTCACTAATCATCAGAGAAATTCAAATCAAAACCCAAAGTGAGATATCATCTCACATCCATGAAGTTGGCTACTATTAAAAAAAAACACATTAATTTGGAGAAAAATTCATATTCATTGCATTATCTTTTTTATTGCCTGTATTTACCAGTAAGCTTAAGGTGAGGACGTGGAGAAATTGGAACTCTTGTGCACTGTTGCTGGGATTGCAAAATGGTGCAACCTTTATGAAAAACAGTATTGGAAGTTCCTCAAAAAATTAAAAATAGAACTGCCATATGATCTAATCATCCCACTTCTGGGTACATAGCCAAAGGAATTGAAAGCAGGGACTTGAACAGATGTTTGTACACCAAAGTTCTCAGCAGCTTTATTCACAGTAGCCAAAATGTGGAAGCAACCCAAGTGTCCATCAATGGATGAATGCATAAACAAAGTGTGTTATATATATACAATGGGATATTATTCAGCCTTAAAAAGGAAGGAAATACTATCACAGTCTACAACATGGATGAACCTTGAGGACATTACGCTAAGTGAAATAAGCCAGTCACAAAAAAGACAAACATTGTATGATTCCACTTACATGAGGTGGAAACTAAACTAGTCAAACTCACAGAAACAGGAAGTAGAATGGTGGTTATCAGGGGCTGGGAGGCAGGGGAAGAGAGAAGTTATTGTTTAATAGATATAGAGTCTCAGTTTTGCAAAATGAAAAAGTTCTGTTGATCTGTTTCACAATAGGGTGAATATACTTAGGCTACTGAACTGTTCAGTTAAAAATAGTTAAGATGGTAAATTTTATGTTATATGTTTACCACAACACAATAGCTAAACCATTAAAAAAGGTAATAAAAAAAGAAGAGTGTTGCCCTTTTATAACATTTTGAACTGCTATAAAACATAAGTTATACAGTTAATATTAAGGTTTGGTTTGATAAAAATTTTTCATGTAAACTGTTAAGTTTCTAGAATTGTACTCACTTCGGGTTTATCATTCTCAAAGTTATCAGATTAAACCTAGTGGAAAACCTAAGACTAATGGATGAGAATAGTGCAGAAGACAAAACTATTATATACCAGAATGGTTTGTTACACCTGGGCACTAAACATGACTCTAAGCTTACTGGTAAATACAGGCAATAAAAAAAGATAATGCAGTGAATACGAATTTTTCTCCAAATTAATGAAGGGAAATTTCTCTGAATATAGAGGGAAAAGAAGGAGGAGGAGGTGGAAGAGGAAGGGGGGAATGAAGAAAGGGAGGTGTCATTAGAATTATGGTGAACTCTATTGTCTCACATTATGGGGTTAAACAATTTCTCATTCGAACTCCTCTTGCTATTTTAATAAAGAATACACACAGAAAATTCAGGTTGGCATTTTTTATACTGGAAAACTGGATGAGACACGGTCAAACAGAACGATTGTTATTGTTTGCTATTTGAGTGGAATCAGGTCTGTTTCCAATGATTTTTTTTTAATTTCTAAAAAGATCAAAGCGAAGGGAAAGAATAGTGACTCTTTTCCCATTTTGCTTTATTAGGAACAGTAGACTTCCTCACTTTATTTTCTAGTTTGTGTTCAAGTGCCAGCCTAGGGAGTCTCATTTGCATCAGTTAAGGCTTATTAATAATAAGCCATTCTGCCTTTATGGTTAATTAAATGATTCTAAGTAAAATTTAACACTATTTACCATGAGGATTGTGAACAAGGTAGCCTGGTTAATCACACATGATGGAGTTCCTGAGTTTTTAAAAATTTAAATGTTTATACTTTTTTAATGGAAATTTCAACCATATGGAATAACAAGACGAGCTCCCAAGTTCCCATCATTTAGCTTCCTAGATTATCAACTCAGGGCCAACCTTGTTTCATATGTATTTCCACCTTCTCCACTCACCCCCAGATTATCTTGAAGCAAAACCCAGACACTGTATCATTTCAGCTGAGATATTATCAATCTTCAGGAGGGGATGAATAATAATCAAGAATCTATCCCAGAAGCAAATACATCAGTTGCACATAACAGAAGCATCATAAAGTTGAATGTTAAAAGCATATTAGGGACTTCCCTGGTGGTCCAGTGGTTAAGAATCCGCCTTCCAATGCAGGAGATGTGGGTTCGATCCCTGGTTAGGGAACTAAGATCCCACATGCCGTGGAGCAACTAAGCCCGAGAGCTGCAACTACTGAGCCTGCATGCCATAACTAGAGAACCCACACCCTTTGGAGCCCAGTGCCCACCCCTTTGCGCCACAACCAGAGAGAAGCCTGTGCGCCGTAGGAAAGATCCCACGTGCCATCAACTAAGACCCAACGCAGACAAAAATAAATAAATAAATATTTTTTAAAAAGCATATTAAACAGTCAAAAACTAAAGCAGTATCACTTTCGGTGAATACTGTGATAAGCTATTATAGAGCTCCCCCCATATTGGGAGTGGTGTGCGAAGGATCAAATTCCAGTCCAACTGTGTACTGTTATAAGAAGTCTGTGAATGTGCGAAGGGCAGAGAGCTTACTTTCGGTCTGATGACTCAGGGTGCTTTTCCTCCTAATCCTCCTCTCACCAGTCTTGGGACAGTGCCTGAAGCTCCACGTTACTACATTCCTCCCTGATTTGCCAGCACTGCAGGCCCCACTTAAAGCAGGCAAGTGGGGCATTATCAGTCATGAGCAATTTAACGTTGTTTTACATAATTGTTTTTCATTACAGAAGTAACATGTGTTCGTTATAGACAATTTGGAAAATACAGAAAAGGCCCCAAAAGAACATAAAAAGCACCATAGTCAGGGGTAAATACCAGAATTTTAGTGCATTTTCTTCCTTTTTTTTTCTAGGCATTTTTACACTTTTTTTTTCATGAACATAGGATATTTTACATACTGCCTTTTTTCTGCTTTCATTATTTCATAATATATAGTGAATATACTTCTATATGATTACATATTCTTCCCCAACATAATTTTTTATTTTTGCAAGATATTCCATTGTAAGGAAGGACTATAATTAATGTCTTTTGGGGGACATTTGGATTACTTCCTCTTAGCTACACCTTTGTGGGGTACATTCTTAAAGCTAAACTCTGTACATATTGGTGTTTATTTCTTAGAAAATAATCATAGGAAAAGAAATAGTTGGGGCCAAAGGTGTGCATATCTTTAAGATCTCTCTTAAACGTAATACCAACTACTCTTTAGAAAAATTGCACCAAATTATACTTCCACCAACCGTTTATAAATGTACCTCTGTTTCTGTGTACCAACATTTCTTCTAATTAAAAAAACCCGTTAATTTGATACATGAACCCACATACCTTTTTTTTTTTTTTTTTTTTGCGGTACGCGGGCCTCTCACTGTTGTGGCCTCTCTCGTTTCGGAGCACAGGATCCGGACGCGCAGGCTCAGCGGCCATGGCTCACGGGCCCAACCGCTGCGTGGCGTGTGGGATCCTCCTGGAACGGGGCATGAACCTGCGTCCCCTGCATCGGCAGGCGGACTCCCAACCACTGCGCCACCAGGAAAGCCCAACACATACCTATTGATGTTCACTTACACCTCAGTCTTAGCTCAGAATAGAGTTCATTAAGTTTGACTTGAGAGTGACGGTGGTGGTGTAGGGAAAGGAAGAGAAGGAACATCCAGGGCACAAGAATTGCTAGTGTATTTAGAGTAACATTACACTGATATTTGAAAGCTGGAAAGTCCAGTTCATAAGGTTTCTATCACAATGGGGGAACTCTTAAGTAAGGGATTGTGGAGAGTCAGATATTTTACTTTTCCCCCCACAGGGTGAAAGGCCTGCAGGGTCTCACTGCCTGGAGCAGCTACCACAGTTCAGTTCAATCCAAAGATCACTAGATCTGTAGAAGGAAGGCCAGTTCTCTTCAGGCCATGTGACTTAGGCATGTTCACCACTCTGGTCCTGTTTCCTCATTAAGAAAGTGAGAATAACATCACACCAGTATTACCTACCTTGAAGATTTACTGTGGAATGAAATCAAGTCATGCATTTGAAAATATTCTGCAAACCTTAAATGCTACAAAGGAGTGTGGCAGGGAAATTAGATTCTAAAGCCAGCAAGTAAAGTTAAAACTGAGAGCAATGAAAATTACTTAGAAGTTCCTTAAAATGTGCTTGTGTGCAGTTAAATGCTAACATTTAGGAAGCACGTGAGAACAAAGAACCTCTGAAGGAGACCTGGGACGAATACACTCTCAGGAAATTTTGCCAGTGGAATTGGTGCCCTGTAACTTATTTTAATTTCCTCTCTCTTTCTGCCAAGTGCATAACTGAATCTGAGAATTTTAGATGACAGTATGATGCCACTGTTATTCTTCTACAATTTTATATTGGCAAGCCAAGAAACCACTCTGGGCCTCTTTATTTGTCTAATGGTACAGTTCAGCTGGATCACGGTTTCATCCAAAGTTTCCTTTGACAAATATTTTGAGTTTACTATTCTTACTATGTTCCAGGCTGCTTTGCCGTTTGTCATAAAAAAAACACCAGGAAGGAGACACGTCTGACCACAAGAGGCTGGTGAGCAGTGAGACAATTTCAACTTTGATTTGAGGAATCCTGGGTTCTTTGATCGCCTTCTGGGGAATGCACTGAATGTTTAGGAAAATTATGGAAAGTTACATATTTTGTTATGAATACCAGCTACAATACTACATCTGATACAGATTAAGTTACTTTGTTTCCTCTTTTGCTGTTTATCTTGCTACTTTTTCATGTGAGCTAACATTTTTTTTAAAACCTGGGCTAACTTAAAAATCCTTTAATTGAAAAAGTAATAAAAACACGTGGAAAAATTCAGACTGTACAAAAAAGTAGATAATGAGAAGCAAGTCTTTTAATCCAGACCCCCTCCCCTTCCCCTACTCCGCATTCCCTCGCCACTCCTGCCATCCTATTCAGAAGTAATTGCAGAGTCAACACTTAAGAAAACCCTCTTATTGTTAAGGTGATCCCTGGGTCCAAAAAGTTAAAACATTGAACTACAGAATCTCTAAAGTCTGTTCCAGCTCTAAAATTAAATCTTATACCCTACTGAGAGTGCAAAAGAGAAAGCCTCGCCTTCTTTAACATTATGGTTGGTAGAGGGACAGAAATATGCGAACTGAATTCAAAAATGTACACTACATTTAGAATTCCTGAAGGACACAGAACAGGATTCAGGCACTTTCATGGTGGTTTATTTACGAATTGAAATAAAGGGCCCCTCTAGGGGGTAAACTCCATGAGGGCAGGAAGTTCACCACCAGGTTTCACTGCAGACCTTGTCACACAAGGAAGGCTCACTGGGCGAGGGACACGACAACCGAGCACAGAGACCACGGCCCAGAAGCCAAGACCGGAAGTAGAGCACGGAGCATCACGTGACTCGCCCTCCTCTGCAATTCCCCCCACCCCCACCCCCGCTCGGCGATGCAGCCCCGGGACCGCCTCCACCAGAGGCCGCACCAATCCGCGAGGGAAGTCAAATTTGGCTAGGCCAGGCAAGGGGCGGCTCCAACTCGTAGTCGCCTTGTAGCTGCGTCTCGCTGGCTCGGCCCACTTGTCGCCGAGTCTCAGGCGGTGGTCCCGCCTTCCAGCCCAGACTACACGCTCTACATTGCAAGTGGGAGGTGCAGAGGAGCAAGAGCGGGGCAAAGGCGCATGCGTGTTGAAGTGAAGCCCAAGGCGAAGTTTCAGAAAGCAGAGGGAGGGGGAGGGGAGGTCTGCAGTACGCGCGCGCGCGCAGCAGCCCTCCCTGGCCAGACACACGCGGCGCGGCGTGGTGACGCCAGGGCGGCCCGAGGAAGGGGCGGGGCCGGGGCGGGCCTTCCCAGCTTTTCCAGCTCCTCCAGCTCCTCCCGCCCCTTCCCGGCCCCGACTCTGTCTTTCCCCCCCTCCCTCCCCCACACTGGGCCCCGTCTGCGCGGGGGTGACTTCGTCGCTTAGCTTCGCGTCGGCTCGGCCCGGCCCGGCCAACGGGCAAATGCCCTGAGCTGCCACCGCCGCCGCCGCCGACTCGGCCGGTGGCGGTGTGGGAGACGGGCGTCCGGCCCCGGGCCGCTGAGTGTGACGGACGGGGCCGGGGGCCGCCGGGCGCCGCGGCGTCGGCGGCTCCGCGCGGACCATGTATTTCCTGAGCGGCTGGCCCAAGAGGCTGCTCTGCCCTTTGGGGAGCCCGGCCGAGGCGCCTTTCCACGTTCAGTCCGACCCCCAGAGGACTTTCTTCGCCGTGCTGGCCCCGGCCCGCCTCAGCATCTGGTACAGCCGAGTAAGTAGAGCCTCCCGCCGTCTCTCGCCTCTCCCTCCCCGGCGTCCCGGTATCGTCTCGCCCCCAACTTCCACCCGGGGTCTGGGACCCCTGCCCCTTCGCGCCGGAGCCACTCGTCTTCGCCGTCGGCGTCCTTGTTCCACCTACTCGGCCGCACGAACCCCCGGGTCCTAACACGTCCTCTGGCCAGGGCTCCAGGGTGGATGTCGTCGCTGCTGCCCCAAATCCCAGCGCCTCCCTGCGTTGGACCGACGGCCGCGCACAGTGCGGACCCCACGCGCTCCGTCGGCAGAGCCCAGACTTTACCTCCTCTCCCTTCCCCCATTCGCTGAGGAACAAATTTGTTTAAACTTTCCGCAATTAGGAATCTGGCCGCTGTTTTGTTCCTAGACCTTTCTTGCCCTAAAGGCCATTGTTTTGAAGTTAGGGAAAGCCTGTTGGGCTTTACCCAGTGTCAGACTTTACATGCTGTGATAACTTATTTCTAGCAACTACAGCCAGAGTTATTTTTTACTAAAGTTCTGATAATCCAACTTCTCGCCTCACGCCAACATCTCCTTTCCACTTTCAGGCCAGTTCTTTTTTCTGCTGCTCTTGGAGTCTTCTGTAGAGAATTGTAGGGGGTTTAGTAGGAGCGGAAGTAGAGCTCAAATCTGTTCGCGCTGCTCCTGGTATTCACACCTGGAAGTAATAAGATTTGGGAAGAGCGTGAACCGGTGTTCTGTTTTTGCTTTCTGTGAATCTTGCTCTTTTATTTCTTGTATCTAATTACTGAGTAGATAACTTGAAAAATAAGTGGTGGATAGGATACTCCGTATTTTCCGTGACGGGTTCTGTTTATAAAAGCAACAAAATAGAGTATAAAAATGCCCCCCCCGAAGGCAGTACTAATCGATGTCAGAGTAAAGTCGTTCTCTTTTCAAAGCTAATTTTACCAAGTGGGAATAGGTCGTGACCTTAGCGTTGTTAGATCTGTGTGAAATACTGGCTTTAGTTAAATTAGCTAAAACTGTCACATCTGTGTATCTGACCATTTGAATGCCTGCAAAGCCCTTGACTACCCTCACACACAGCCCTGGTAAAAGTGATGATGAGATTTAGATATTTCTGGTATCTCTTTTATATGACTATCATAGTTAGTGTTTAAATCAGACTATTTGCCATTAAGTTTTAGCTGATTTAATTTTTATATATCAGAACAAAATAGGCTGTTATAAAACAACAGTGTGACTTCTGTCTGGTGCTTGATTGCATTTTTGAATATATATGTATTGCATATCATTTGGTTCTTAAATGAGATACTAATTCAGTTACATCGTGTATGCCAATTGAATAATATTTTATTCGGTTGTGTATAACTATTATACTTAAAGCATATAAAGAAAAAAATAATTAGAACTTGAATTTTAAATTGCCTTCTGAATTTAGTACATAATTTCACTCTAATTTAACAAATTGTTTGTGAAGCCTAAAATTTAACTTTCCTTATCTCTATAAAGGGCAGACCTGACTTAATTTTAGACGGAACTAAACTTAATTTGAAGGAGGAATAGACCAGAAGCCTGTAGGCTACTATTCCTCTGTAGAAGAAACAAAAATGTGCCTTGACTTTCTTAGGGATATTGTGAATATTAAGAATATCAGTTTTTTTTTTGCTTTTGGACTTAGATACTAAATAAATCAAAGGCAGTCCTGGAATGTAAAACTACTCATACTCCTTTCCTTCAGATTCCTACCGTGCACACAGATAGCTACTTCCTACAGAAGTGCTGGGGCCACTACCATTAAGATCCACTGTGCAAAAAGTTAGTTTGTACAGAACCTGTGGGTTCAGAAGTATGTGAAATGAGATGCAGGAATACCTTAGAGGAGGCTCCATGGTACTGTAGGTTTACGAATGGTTAACTTTGATCTCTGGCACCACTGTCACTTTAAAGATCAAGTATTGGACCAGATGAATTTAAGGTCTATAACTGGGTGAATGGGGGAACAGGTGCCAGACCCCAGTTTCTATTTTGATTTTTAAATTTCTAAACTTAAATTTATTTTAAGTTACATAATTTAGGTCAACAGACTTCTTTTAGAAGTGAAAACACCTTTAGCTAAATTGAGTAGCTATCAGTTATTTCTATATAATTTAGAGTGAATTGGTTTAAAATGTTTGCGTGAGAACATGAAAGCTTTGATTTTGGAGACATTGTATATGCAAGTAATTTTACAGAATAAAGTGAATTTTGAAGATCTGAAGGAGGGTTTTATGGAGTTTGAGGTCTTAAAAGCAGCTTGAGGGCATTTGGAGACAGGGAGAAACATGCTCAAAGAGATGAGAGGATATAACACGATTTGCTTACTTGCAATTTTGTTAGGGCTCTCAGTAAGTTAAACTCACTTAGGAGGAATGCATTTTTAAAAAGAAAAAACTAGCCTTGTGGGAGGATCGTGCATTTGATAGTCTAGCTGTTTTTTGTTTTTTAATGTCTAAAAGAATTGCTGTCTGGCAAATGTTGATTAGACATGAGACAATGGAAACATTAAAATAAAATCTCTAAGGATAACTTGTGTACACTTTATGGGTCTTCTAGTGAGCTTATATGTATCAATACCTCTTATAGCTACTATTATAAACTCTAAGTAGCTATTTGGAATCCCAGTATTATAGAATCATATCTCTTCAAAATTCTTTCCTGACTCCAAGTTTGAGAAATGTAGTATAGTGCTTTTCAGATGTGTTAATAAACAAAAGAGTTTCTGTAGATACTCATTTTGCTTTTTTTTTTTTTTTTTTTTTTTGCGGTACGCGGGCCTCTCACTGCTGTGGCCTCTCCCGTTGCGGAGCACAGGCTCCGGACGCGCAGGCTCAGCGGCCACGGCTCACGGGCCCAGCCACTCCGCGGCATGTGGGATCTTCCCGGACCGGGGCACGAACCCGCGTCCCCTGCATCGGCAGGCGGACTCTCAACCACTGCGCCACCAGGGAAGCCCTCATTTTGCTTTTTGATTTCATTTTTAGTGTGAGGATGTGACTTGTTTTCATTGTAACACGTTGATGTAAATTGCTTTCTCTACTTTGTGATTCTGCTTAGGCGTTTTAAAAACTACTTGAGCTTACAACAGGGATCATCCATATATTTTGGAACCCAAAAAAGGGGACTCAAAAAAGGTTTGATATGTATGTTAGATTGGGATGCTACAGGTGGGACTTAACTTGATGGAGCAGTTGATGTATTTCTGCCAAGGGTATTGTAAAAGGACTAGTTTCAGCTTTGAGGATGAAGCTGCTGTTTAAAGCACATTATGATTTATGATTGACATGGGTGTTGTGTGAGATGAATTGTGTTTGGTACTGTATCAGAGAGCCTAGAATTATTCCTTTAATATACTGCTTAACTGTGAGTACAAAAAGACTACATATGTGAACCACAAAATGATACCTTAGAATGCTCTAATTCTAAATTAGTCTTATCTCAGTTTTCAGGTCATTGATTATTTCAAATATATGAACACCTCCTGTGAAAAAGGTAGTATAAATAGGCAGTATATGAAAGGGATTAAGGGGCACAATGTATGAAAAAAACATTCTATCCAAAGATATTAGTGTGTTAATATAAATGAAAATTTTGTGAGTTATCACTACTAATAAAAAGCTGAAATAGATAAATAATTACTGGCCTTATGAAATAAATTGTCTTTGAGTAACCCTGAATAGAAACTTATCCTCTTGTTGTTGTATACTAATAATGGAAAACAATGAGATAGACGTTCAAAGAATCAGGTGTATGGTTAACTGTGTGACCTTAGGAAGGTAACTTAACTTGTATTGTACCTATATTTTTCCAGCTCTCCCATTTCTCACCTTTCAACCCTATTCTGTTAACGCCTCCAAAGAGCCTTCCTTATAAACTCACTGGTTGTAAGTCATTTAGGGTTCACTGTTGGTTAAAGAATGAAGTTCAAACTCCTTAGTTTGATACCAGAGACACTCCCCTCTTGGAATGCTCTCTTGCCCCATCTCTGCCTATCAGAATATTATTCAAACTTTAGCTACTGTTGAAATCCTGCTCTGTGAGTCATTCTTTATTTACTGTAATTAGAAGTGTTCGTTTTTTTTGATGAACTACTGTTTGTACTGTAGTTTTGCACACATGCTTTATTTCTCCAACTAGATTGTAAGTTTCTGGAGTGCAGAAGTGGTCTTATTTATTTATTTAATTGAAGTGTAATTGAGTTACAACATTGTGTTATTTTCGAAGTGATCTTATTTTGTATTATCCATAATGCTTTGCACAAAGCACATGCTTAAAAAGTTATTTAAAATAAATTAATGAATTTAGGATATCTGTCCTATGCATAGCACAGAATTTTTTCAAGTTTTAATAATTGGAAGATTTTTAAATGTTGACATGTAACTTAAAAAATGTGGTAATACTAAATTACAACTTAAAATCAGAAAAATTTGATTAGAGAGGGTTATATAAGTGAAGGTGAATTAAATACTTTTTTATTACACACAGTCCAAATTATATTAGAAAAGTGGTACATGTTATTCACAATAGCCAAGATGTGGAAGTAACGTAAGTATCTGTCAATAGATGAATTGGATAAAGGAGATGTGGTACATACACACAGTGGAATATTATTCAGCCATGAGAAAGAAGGGCATCTTAAACCATTTGCGGCGACATGGCAGGACCTTGAGGGCATTATGCTAAGTGGAATAAGTCAGAGACATTTCATGTGTGATATTTACATATATGGAATCTGAAAAAGCTGAATGCATAGAAACATTCTAGAATGGTGGATAGGAGGGGCTGGGAAGGGTGGAAAAGGGGAGATGTTGGTCCAAGAGCGTAGACTTCCAGCTGTAAGATGTGTAAATTCATGTACATCATGGTGATTATAGTTGATAATACTGTATTATATACTTGAAAGTTGCTTAGATGAGAGTAGATTTTCAATGTGTTCACTACAAAAAAGAAATGGTAATTATGTGACATGATGCAAGTGTTAGCTAAGACTATGGTGGTAATCATTTTGCAATATATAAGTGTATCAAGTCAACATGTACATCTTAAACTTGTACAGTGTTATATGTCAGTCATATCTCATTAAAGCTGGTGGAAAAAGTGGTACATGATAAAGGGTCCTTCTTTAATTATTAGATAATCTGCTGTTTGCCAAAACTTAAACTCTGTGCAGTATTACAGCTAGTTGAACTCCTGGTTCCTAGTATGTGTTTATATTGATGTGATCTATGGAAAAAGAAGGTCACACACACAAAAGAAGCAGAATAAGAACATTAATGACATTTTGCTTATCTTCAGGTGCTTGTGAATTATCGAAGTGATCCATTTTACTCGTGAACATTCATTCTGAGTTTACTGTGGACTGTGTGCTTTACAACATGGGAATCAAAGTTTCCTGAATTTAGGTTCTTAACATACCTCACTCGTGATTTTTGCCCTGTCCTCACAGTACCTATCTAGTCTAACTTTTAGACTTGAAGTTCTCTTTCAAAATAAATTAATTTATATCTTTATTACAAATGGAAAACTAGGACCATTTGTATGAATAGAGGGTTACTGCATGAGGGAATACAATGAAAAGAATGTTATGAAAATCTAGTTTCCTGCCAAAGGCTCTTACCTTTTTCTTTAAAACGGCGGTTTGCAGATTACATGAGAGGTATTTAGAAGTAAACTAGCCCCTCATGCAGATTTCCTCTTACCTAAATCAAAAGGATTGAAGAATTGAAAAAATTTATTTTCTCACATATGATTAACTATTTAATACAGAGTTTATATGTTACCTAAAATAGTATAGAAAATATTGCCTTAAAGCATTCCATTTACTGCTAAATAACGCATTTATTATGCAGTTTATCAGGTTAGAAAAAATAAATTTACAGTTTAAGCATTTAAAAATGTTCGAGAATTCAGACTTGCCACAGAGTGAGACAATTGCTTAATTTTCTTCTTTTTTAAAAAAATTGACCAGCAAACATCAATTGTTTGAAATCAAGGTATCCTACTTTTCTTTTAAGTTCATTATAATTGCTTTGCTTTGAGTTGCTATCAAAAACCTGTCTCCCCAAGTGTTTGCCTTATTTCAATCATAAATCATACCTAAATTTACATATGAAAATTTGGATATTATTGTAAATATACAGTAGAATTTGCTGTGGTTTAATTTTCAAACAGCTTTATTGAGGTGTATAAAATACGTCTATTGTAAGTGTACAGTGATTTTTAGTAAATTAATAGCGTTGTGCAATCATCATTACAGTCTAGTTTTAGAACATTGATAGCAGCCTCAAAAGTATTATGCCCATTTGCAGTCAACCTCTGCTCCCACTCCGGCCCCAGGAAATCATTGGCTGGCTTTTTGTCCCTTTGGATTTGGCGGTACTCCTTTTTATTGCTGAATATTATTCCATTACGTGGATATACCATATCTTTTTTTAGTCCATTCACCAGTTGATGGGTATTTTGATTGTTTCTAATTTCGGACCATTATGAATAATGCTACTGTAGACATCTGTGTATACTTTTTTGTGTGTGAGATTATATATTATCATTTCTCTTGGGGAGATACCTAAGAATGGAAGTGCTAGGTAGTATGGTAAGTTTGTTTTTAGCTTTTTAGGAAACTGCCAAAATGTTCAAAGTAGCTGTCACATTTTGCATCCGCACCAGCAGTGTATGAAGGTTTCTGTTTCTCCACATCCTGTTAACACTTGTTGTTGTCAAGCTTCTGTCAATCTTCTTTATTATAGCCATTTAGTGGGTTTGTAGTGGTATCTCATTGTAGCTTTAATTTGTATATTCCTAATGACTAAACATGTTTAACATCTTTTCATGTGCTTATTAGCCATTTGTGTACCTTATTTGGTGAAATACCTATGCAAATCATTTGCCCCCTTTTTTTAAAATTGGAGTGTTTGTCTCACTGAGTTGTAAGAATTCTTAATATATTTTAGATACAAATTCTTTATCAGATATATGACTTGCATATATTTTAGCAGTCTTTGATTTGTCTTTTCAGTTTCTTAATGTGACCTTTTGAAGAACAAAAGTTTAGTTTTGATGAAGTCTGGATTATCATTTCTTTCTTTTATGAATCATGCTTTTTGGGTCTTACCTAAGGAACCTTTGGCTGGTCCAAGGTCACAGACAAGTTCTGTGTTTTCTTTTGTAAGTTTTATCATCTGAACTCTTATACATAGGTCTGTCACATGTTTTGAGCTGATTTTTATGCATGGTTTGAGGTAAAGGTCTAAGTTCAGTTTCTTTTTTACATATAGATCCAGTTGTTTTAGCATTATTGTTGGAAAGACTTTTCACTATTGAATTGCATTGGCACCTTTGTCAAAAATCAGTTGACCATAAATGTAAGGGTTTATTTCTGTATTTTCTATTCTGTTCTGTTAATCAATATGTCTGTCATCAGGCAGACATCACACTATAGCTTTTATGGCAAGGTGGTGAAAGTCCTTTCTGTTTTCAAAATTATTTTGCTATTCTAGATCCTTTGCATTTCTATATCAATTTTTAAGATCATCTTGTCAGTTTCTACCAAAAAAAAAAAAAAAAAAAACCTTGCTGGGATTTTCAGGAAATGGCACTAAATCAGACACTCATAAACATGAGTGTTTCTCCATTTATTCAGATTGTAAAAAGTTTCTGTTGTTAATCGGCTATACTCCAATATAAAATAAACAAAAGTTTCTGTTGGCAGTATTTTTTCGTTTTCAGTGTACTGGTCTCTCACTTTTGTTAAACTTATTTCTAAGTATCTTATTTATCTTTTATGATGCTGTTTTGAATGTAGTTTCATTTTCAGATTGTTACTGGTATATAGATATAAAATTGATTTTTGTATATTGTTCTGCAGCCTTGCCAAAGCTTGTTTACTTCAGTAGTTTTTTTTTGTAGTTAGAACTAATAAATTCAGCAAAATTACAGGACGTAAAATCAAGACGCAAAATTCAGTTGCATTTTTATACAAAAACAATGAGCATCCAGAAATGAAATTAAGAAGAAAGTTCCATTTACAGTAACATCAAAAAAATAAAATACAGGATGTGGGGGGAGTTTGGGATTAACATATACACACTACTACGTGTAAAATAGATAAAAAACAAGGATCTACTCTGTAGCAAAGGGAACTATATTCAATGTCTTGTAATAACCTATAATGGAAAAGAATCTGAAAAAAAAGTGTGTGTGTGTATCTGATATAACTGAGTCACTTTTCTGTATACCTGAAGCTAACACAACATTGTCAATTAACTAAGAATGGTTAATTTACAAAATGGTTGTTGGGAAAAAAAGTAAAATACTTAGGATTAAACTTAACTAAGGAGGCGAAAGACATAGTCTTAACAACTACAAAACATTGCTGAAAGAAAGAAGATGCAAATAAGTGGAAAGACGTCTCATCTTTACGGGTTGGAAGACAATATTATTAAGATGCCAGTAGTACCCAAAGCAGTCTACAGATTCAGTGCAATCCCAACAGTGTTTTTTTGCAGAAATACGAAAATCACTCAAAATTGATACGGAATCACAAGGGACTCCCCACATCAGTCTAGCTAAAATTTTATCAATTTTTTAGATCTTTACAGAGAACCAGTGTTTGGTTTTACTGATCTTAGTATATTAATTTTGTTTTCTAGTTTATTGATTTCTGCATTGAATTTTCTTAAAAAATTATTTTCTTCAGCTTGCTTTGGGTTTAATTTGTATAAAGCAAATTAAAAGTAAAGTAAATTTTGCTAGGTTGAAAACAGGTTATTAATTAGAGGCATTTCTTTTATTAAAATAGGCATTTTAAGCTCTAAGTTTTCTTCTAAGTACTGTATTAGCTGTATTCCATAACTTTTTTCTTTTTTTTGAGCAGTTTCAGGTTTACAGTAAAATTGAGAGGAAGGTACATAGATTTCCCATATCCCCCCTCTTTACACATGCACAGCCTCCCCCATTATCAACATCAGTCATCAGAATGGTACATTTTTTTTTAAACCAAGAATAAACCTACATTGACACATCGTACTTACCCAAAGTTCATAGTTTACCTAAGAGTTTACTCTTGGTATGTGTGTTCATTGTGGTTGGACAGATGTCTGATGACATATCCATCGTTGTAATATCATACAGAGTATTTTTCCTGCCCTAAAAATTCTGTGTGTTCTGCCCATTCATTGCCTGCCCCACCATAACTTTAATACGTTCCAATTTTGTTTTCATTTAGTTCAGTTTTAAAAATTTAACCAATTTCTGTGAATCATGGATTATTTAGAAGTGTTGTTTAATTTCTAAATATTTGAGGATTTCCCATATTCTTTCTGTTATTGATTTCTAGTGTAATTCCATTGTGGTTGGGGAATATATATTTTGGGTGATTTTATTCTTCTAAGGTTATTAAGACTTGTTTTATAGGTTAACATATGGTTTGTGTAAGTGAATGTTCAGTGTGCACTTGTAAAGAATGTGTTCTGCTGTTGGCAGAGTGTTCTCTAAATATTAGGTTAAATTGGTTGACATGGTTGTTAAGTGTTTTATAGCCTTGCTAATGTTAAGTCTAGTTCTATCAGTTATTGAAAGTGAAGATTGAAGGCTCCAACTCTGTTGTTGAATTGCCTGTTTCTCTTTGAGTTCTGTCAGGTTTTGCTTCATGTGTTTTTGGGCTGTGTTGTTAGATTTGTATACATTTATAATTGTTTTATCTTCCCTTTGTATTAACTGATTTATCATTATGAAATTCCCTCTCTCTACTAATGTTCCCTTTCTTGAAGTGTATTTTGTTTTGCCTTAACATTGGCACTACAGTTCTCTTAATATTACCACTTGTGTGACATATCTTTTTCCACCCTTTTACTTTCAAACTGCTTATGTCCTTCAGTCTCAACTGTGTCTTGTATAGATATTATATACTTAGATCTTGCTTTTTTGCTATTGTTTCAAAAATCCAGTTGGATAATTCCTGCATTTTGATTGGAGTGTTTAGTCCGTTCACATATAATATGATTACTGATGTGGTTGGATTTACTACCTATTTTGCTATTTCTTTTCTACACCTCACATGTTTTTTGTTTACCCGTTATTCCTTTAATTGCTTTGATTTCTTAATAATATTTTCTGAGTTATTTTATTAATGGTTGCTCTAGCAATTAAAAAATGAATCTTATTACTTCAAGTTAATACTGAATTAATTCCAGCAAAATATAGCAAATTTTTCATCCCTTCTTTTTACTTTTATGTTTTTAAAGTGACGAAATGTACATAAAATTTACTGTTTTAATAATCTTTAAATATACAGTTCTGTGATGTTAAGTGCATTCACATTTGTGCAACCATCACCACCATCCATTTTCAGAACTTTTTTCATCTTCCCATATTCAAACTCCCTTCCTGGTAAACAGTAACTCCCCATTTCCCCCTCCTCCCAGCCCCTGACAACCACTATTTTACTTTCTTTCCTTATGAATTTCACTAGTGTGGAAACACAATATTTGACCTTAAGTGATAGACTTAATTCACTTAGAATGTCTTCAGGGTTCTTCCATGTTATATAACATGTACCAAAATTTGCTTTTTAAGGCTGAATAATATTTCATTGTAGGTGTATATTATAGTTTGTTTATCCATTCATATGTTGATGGACACTTGGATTGCATCCACTCTTTGGGTTGCTTTCACTTACTGTGAATAGTCCTGCTGTGAACTTAGTGTGCAAATATCTGTTTGCCCCTACTTTCGATTCTTTTGTGTATATACCCCGAAGTGGAATCACTGGATCATATGGTAGTTCTGTGTTTAATTTTTTGAGAAATTGCTTTTTGTTTTTTGATTGCCATACTGTTTTTCACAGTAGCTGCACCATTTTACATTCCCATCAGCAATATACAGGGATTTCGATTTTCCCACATCTGTGCCAACACTTTCTTTTTTTTGTTTGTTTTTTGATTCTAGCCACCCTGAAACATGCCAATTGGTATCTTGTGGGGTTTTTTTTTTTAAACATCTTTATTGGAGTATAATTGCTTTACAGTGTTGTGTTTCTGCTGTATAACTAAGTGAAGCAGCTATATGCATATGTATATCCCCATATCCCCTCCCTCTTGCATCTCCATCCCACCCTCCTTACCCCACTCCTCTAAGTGGTTGCAAGGCACCCAGCTGATCTCCCTGTTCCAAGCAGCTGCTTCCCACTAGCTATCTGTTTTACATTTGGTAGTGTATATATGTCAGTGTTACTCTCTCACTTCTTCCCAGCTTACTCTTCCCCATCCCCATGTGCTCAAGTCCATTCTCCACGTCTTTGTCTTTATTCCTGTCCTACACCTAGGTTCATCAGAACCATTTTTTAAAATTCAATATACACGTGTTAGCATACAGTATTTGTTTTTCTCTTTCTGATTTACTTCACTCTGTATGACAGACTGTAGGTCCATCCACCTCACTACAAATAACTCAGTTTCGTTTCTTTTTATGGCTGAGTAATATTCCATTGTATATAGGTGCCACATCTTCTTTATCCATTCATCTGTCGATGGACACTTAGGTTGCTTCCAAGTCCTGGTTATTGTAAATAGAGCTGCTATGAACATTGTGGTCCATGACTCTTTTTGAATTATGGTTTTCTCAGGGTATATGCCCGGTAGTGGGATTGCTAGATTGTATGGTAGTCCTATTTTTAGTCTTTTAAGGAACCTCCATACTGTTCACCATAGTGACTGTATCAATTTACATTCCCACCAACAGTGCAAGAGGGTTCCCTTTTCTCCACATTCTCTCGAGCATTTATTGCTTGTAGATTTTTTCATGATGGCCATTCTGACCTGTGTGAGGTGATACCTCACTGTAGTTTTGATTTGCATTTCTCTAATGATTAGTGATGTTGAGCATCTTTTCATGTGTTTGTTGGCAATCTGTATATCTTCTTTGGAGAAATGTCTCTTTAGGTCTTCTGCCCATTTTTGGATTGGGTTGTTTGTTTTTTTTGATACTGAGCTGCATGAGCTGCTTGTATATTTTGGAGATTAATCCTTTGTCAGTTGCTTCATTTGCAAATATTTTCTCCCATTCTGAGGGTTGTATTTTCGTCTTGTTTATGGTGTCCTTTGCTGTGCAAAAGCTTTTCAGTTTCATAGGTCCCATTTGTTTATTTTTGTTTTTATTTCCATTTCTCTAGGAGGTGGGTCAAAAAGGATCTTCCTGTGATTGATGTCATAGAGTGTTCTTCCTATGTTTTCCTCTAAGAGTTTTAGAGTGTCTGGCCTTACATTTAGGTCTTTAATCCATTTTGAGGTTATTTTTGTGTATGGTGTTGGGAAGAGTTGTAGTTTCATTCTTTTACATATAGCTGTCCAGTTTTCCCAGCACCACTTATTGAAGAGGCTGTCTTTTCTCCATTGAATACTCTTGCCTCCTTTATCAAAGGCGACCATATGTGTGTGGGTTTATCTTTGGGCTTTCTAACCTGTTCCATTGATCTATATTTGTGTTTTTGTGTCAGTACCATACTGTCTTGATTACTGTAGGTTTGTAGTATAGTCTGAAGTTGGGGAGCCTGATTCCTCAAGCTCTGTTTTTCTTTCTCAAGATTGCTTTGGCTGTTTGGGGTCTTTTGTGTTTCCATACCAATTGTTAAATATTTTGTTCTAGTTCTGTGAAAAATGCCATTGGTAGTTTGATAGGGATTGCATTGAATCTGTAGATTGCTTTGGGTAGTATAGTCATTTTCACAATGTTGATTTTTCCAATCCAAGAACATGGTGTATCTATCCATCTGTTTTTATTGTCTTTAATGTCTTTCATCAGTGTGATAATTTTCTGCATACAGGTTTTTTGTTTCCTTAGGTAGGTTTATTTCTAAGTATTTTATTCTTTCTGTTGTAGTGGTAAATGGGAGTGTTTCCTTAATTTCTCTTTCAAATTTTTCATCGTTAGTGTATAGGAATGCAAGAGATTTCTGTGCATTAATTTGGTATCCTGCTGCTCTACCAAATTCATTGTTTACCTCTAGTAGTTTTCTGGTAGCATCTTTAGGATTCTCTGTAGTATCATGTCATCTGCAAACAGTGACTGTTTTACTTCCTTTCCGTTTTTATTAGATTTTTAAAATTTCTTTTTCTTATCTGATTGCTGTGGCTAAAACTTCCAAAACTATGTTGAATAATAGTGGTGAGAGTAGGCAACCTTGTCTTGTTGCTGATCTTAGAGGAAATGGTTTCAGTTTTTCACCATTCAGAACGATATTGCCTGTGGGTTTGTCATATATGGCCTTTATTATGTTGAGGTAGTTTCCCTCTACGCCTACTTTCTGGAGAGTTTTTATCATAAATGGGTGTTGAATTTTGTCAAGCTTTTTCTGAACCTATTGAGATGATCATATGGTTTTTATCCTTCAATTTGTTAATATGGTGTATCACATTGATTTGTGTATATTGAAGAATCCTTGCATTCCTGGGATAAACCCCACTTGATCATGGTGTATGATCCTTTTAATATGCTGTTGGATTCTGTTTGCTAGTATTTTGTTGAGGGTTTTTGCATCTATGTTCATCAGTGATACCAGCCTGTAGTTTTCTCTTTTTGTGACATCTTTGTCTGGTTTTGGTATCAGGGTGATAGTGGCCTCATAGAATGAGTTTGGGAGTGTTCTTCCCTCTGCTATATTTTGGAAGAGTTTGAGAAGGATAGGTGTTAGCTTTTCTCTAAATGTTTGATAGAATTCGCCTGTGAAGCTGTCTGGTCCTGGGCTTTTGTTTGTTGGAAGATTTTAAATCACAGTTTCAATTGCAGTGCTTGTGATTGGTCTGTTCATATTTTCTATTTCTTCCTCCTTCAGTCTCAGGAAGTTGTGCTTTTCTAAGAATTTGTCCATTTCTTCCAGGTTACCCATTTTATTGTCATAGAGTTGGTTGTAGTAATCTCATGATTCTTTGTATTTTTGCAGTGTCAGTTGTTACATCTGCTTTTTCATTTCTAATTCTGTTGGTTTGAGTCTTCTCCCTTTTTTTCTTGATGAGTCTGGCTAATGGTTTGTCAATTTTGTTTATCTTCTCAAAGAACCAGCTTTTAGTTTTATTGATCTTTGCTGTTGTTTCCTTCATTCCTTTTTTTTTTTATCAGTTATACATATACATATGTATACATTCCTTTTTCATTTATTTCTGATTTGATCTTTATGACTTCTTTTTTTGTGCTAACTTTGGGGGTTTTTTGGTTCTTCTTTCTCTGATTGCTTTAGGTGTAAGGTTAGGTTGTTTTTTTGAGATTTTTCTTGTTTCTTGAGGTAGGGTTGTATTGCTATAAACTACCCTCTTAGAAATGCTTTTGCTGCATCCCATAGGTTTTGGGTCATTGTGTTTTCATTGTCATTTGTTTCTAGCTATTTTTTGATTTTCTCTTTGATTTTTTTCAGTGATCTCTTGGTTATTTAGTAGTGTATTGTTTAGTCTCCATGTATTTGTATTTTTGATAGTTGTTTTTCCTGGAATTGATATCTAGCCTCATAGCATTGTGGTTGGCAAAGATACTTGATACGATTTCAATTTTCTTAAATTTACGAAAGCTTGATTTGTGACACAAGATATTATCTATCCTGGAGAATGTCCCATGAGTATTTGAGAAGTGTATACTGCTGTTTTGGTCTGGAATGTCCTATAAGTATCAGTTGAGTCCATGTGGTCTAATGTATCATTTAAAGCTTCTGTGTCCTTATTTATTTTCATTTTGGGTGATCTGTCCTTTGGTGAAAGTGAGGTGTTGAAGTTCCTTATTATTGTTGGGTTGCTGTTGATTTCCTCTCTTATGGCTGTCAGCATTTGTGTTATGTATTGAGGAGCTCCTGTGTTGGGTGCATAAATATTTACAATTGTTATATCTTCTTCTTGGATTGATCCCTTAATCATTCTGTAGTGTCCTTCTTTGTGTCTCGTAATAGTTTTTATTTTAAAGTCTATTTTGTTGGATATGAGAATTGCTACTCCACCTTTCTTTTGATTTCCATTTGCATGGAATATCTTTTTCCATCCCCTCACTTTCAGTCTGTATGTGTCCCTAGGTTGAAGTGGGTCTCCTGTAGATAGCATATATATGGGTCTTGTTTTTGTATCCATTCAGCCAGTCTGTGTCTTTTGGAGTAATTAATCCATTTATATTTAAGGAAATTATCGATATGTATGTTCCTATTACCATTTTCTTAATTGTTTTGAGTTTGTTATTGTAGGTCTTTTCCTTCTCTTTTGTTTTTTGCCTGGAGAAGTTTCTTTAGCATTTGTTGTAAAGCTGGTTTGGTGGTGCTGAATTCTCTTAGCTTTTGCTTGTATGTAAAGGTTTTCATTGCTCTGTCCAATGTGAATGAGATCCTTGCTGGGTAGAGTAATCTTGGTTGTAGGTTTTCTCTTTTTATCACTTTAAATATGTCCTGCCACTTCCTTCTAGCTTGCAGAGTTTCTGCTGAAAGATCAGCTGTTGACCTTATGGGGATTCCCTTGTATGTTATTTGTTGCTTATCCCTTGCAGTTTTTAATATTTTTTTCTTTGTATTTAATTTTTGATAGTTTGATATATGTCTCGGCATGTTTCTCTTTGTGTTTATACTGTATGGGATTCTCTGCGCTTCCTGGATTTGATTGACTATTTCCTTTCCCATGTTAGGGAAGTTTTCAATTATAATTTCTTCATACATTTTCTCAGACCCTTTCTTTTTCTCTTTTTCTTCTGGGACCCCTATAAATCGAATGTTGATGTGTTTAATATCCCAGAGGTCTCTGAGACTGTCCGCAATTCTTTTCATTCTTTTTTCTTTATTCTCCCTGGCAGTTATTTCCACCATTTTATCTTCCAGGTCACTTACCCGTTTTTCTGCTTCAGTTATTCTGCTATTGATTCTTTCTAGAGTATTTTTAATTTCAGTAATTGTGTTGTTCATCACTGTTTGTTTGCTCTTTAGTTCTTCTAGATCCTTGTTAAATGTTTCTTAAATGTTTCTTGTATTTTTTTCATTCTGTTTCTGAGATTTCGGGTCATCTTTACTATCATTACTCTGAATTCTTTTTCAGGTAGGTTCCCTATCTTGTCTTCATTTATTTGGTCTTGTAGGTTTTTACCTTGCTCCTTCGTCTGTAACATATTTTGTTGTTGTTTCATTTTTCTTTTTTTTTGATGGGTGGTACTGTATTCCTGTCTTACTGGTTGTTTGGCCTGAGACGTCCAGCAGTGGAGTTTGCAGGCAGTTGGATAGAGCCTTGGTGCTGAGATGAGTACCTCTGGGAGGCCTCACTCCAATTGATATTCCTTGGGGTCTGAGGTTCTCTGTTAGTCCAGTGTTTTGGACTTTGGAGCTCCCACCGCAGGAGCTTGGGCCCGACCTCTGGCCTGGGAACCAAGGTCCCGCAAGCTTTGTGGCATGGTGTAAAAAAAAAAAAAAAAAAAAAAAAGAAAGAAAAAGAAAAAAAAGGAAGCAACAGTATGATATCAAAGAATAAAAAGAAAAATAAAATTAGATAAAAAATATATTAGGAAAAATTAAACTGTAATTGAAACAACTGCAATAAGGTAAAATAAAGCTACAACAGGAAAAAGAATGGAAAAAAAATGGGGGGTGGCAGAAGCCAAAAGGAAAGAACAATAACAAAGTATAAAGAATAAAATATGCTGCCATGGGAGGTGGGGAATGGGGCTCAGGTGCAGGAAGTACCATTCCTAACTCAGGTGTTCTAAGTCGGGGACTTCCTGTTAAAAAAAAAAAAAGAAAAAGAATAAAATAAAATTAGAAAAAGGAAAGATTTATTAGGAAAAATAAGAATATAAAAGAATCAACAACAGTGAACCAACAAGGTAAAACAGAACCCCAATCTAAAAGAAGAAAAAGGAAAAAGAAAGTGCCTTGGCTATAGGAGCGGAGTTTACGAAGGGGTGGAACTTAGGCAGGGGAGGGGTTTAGCATGGGGTGGGACCTAGGCAGGTGGGGTGTGACGTTTGAGTGTGGGGTGGGGACTCTGCTTAGGACCTATGTGGAAGGGAAGAGGCAGCCTTCCACAAAAGAAGGGCCTCTGGAGTGTGGAGTTCCAGTGTTTAGAAGTAGGGCCCTGAGTGAGGTTGTGTGGGTTGGGTTTAGGCCCAGCACCTTGGAGGAGGTCTCTGAGTGTAGAGGTAGGGCCCTGGGTGGGGGTGTAGTGGCGGGGTTTGTGTTCTGCGCAGCAGGAGGGAGGCTCCCAGGGCAGAGGATTAGGCCCGGGAGCCCAACAGGCTCCCCAGTGCCTAAGTGGACAGGAAAGCACTGGCTGTGTTCCCTTCTGTTCCTTCGCGCCCCTCCCCCACCATCACTCCCAGGGTCTCCCCCATCCCCGCTGGACCCCTTACAGTGGGTGGGTCCCTCTGGGTGCAGGAACTCCTCCCCTCCCCCAGCTACCCCCCAGGGGTGCTGGTTCCGGAGGTCTGGCCTTTGTTTTTGCTCCCCTTCCCTCCCTCCCACACCCTCAGGACACGCACAGCTGGAGGGGCACTAGGTGGGCAGAGGATAAGGCCTGGGATCTCAGCAGGTTCCTGGGGGCCCACGTGGGCACGGGAAACCTGGCCACGCTCACTTTTGATCCTCTGCCCCCAGTGGTTCCCCTTTTCCCCCTTTGGGCATGGGAACCCTTCCCCTCCTGCAGCCACCTCTCAGGGGTGCCAGTCCTGTCTCTTAGGTGTCCGTGGTCCCCCACCAGTGCCTGGCAGGTGCCCTAGTTGTGAGGAGACACGAATTCTGCATTCTCCTAGTACGCTGTCTTGACTCTGTCCTCCTCATTGTGGTTTTGATTTGCATCTCTAATGACAAGTGATGTTGAGTACCTTTTAATGTACTTATTGGCTGTTCATATATCTTTTTTGGAGAAACATCTGTTTCAATTCTTTGCCCATTTTAAAATCGGGTAATTTTTCTTTTTGTTGTTGAGCTGTAGAAGTTCTGTATGTACAGTTGACCCTTGAACATCACGGGTTTGACCTGCGTGGATCCACTTATATGTGAATGTTTTTCAGTAGTAGATACTACAGTACTACATACTCTGTGGTTGCTTGAATTCTCAGATGTGGAGCTGCAGTTATGGAGGGCCAACTGTTAAGTTATACTCAGATTTTTGACAGATGGTCAATTCCTGCATTGCAAGGGTCAACTGTATTTTGAATATCAATTTCTTATCATATATATGATTTGCAGATATTTTCTTCCATTATGTGAGTTGCCATTGTACTCTGTTGATAGTGTCCTTTGATGTCCAAAAGCTTTTACTTTTTTTTTTTTTTTTCTTTTTGCGGTATGCGGGCCTCTCACTGTTGTGGCCTCTCCCGTTGCGGAGCACAGGCTCCGGATGCGCAGGCCCAGCGGCCGTGGCTCACGGGCCCAGCCGCTCCGTGGCATATGGGATCCTCCCAGACCGGGGCACGAACCCGTATCCCCTGCATCGGCAGGCGGACTCTCAACCACTGCGCCACCAGGGAGGCCCAGCTTTTACTTTTGATGAAGTCCAACTTAACTAGTTTTTCTTTTGTTGCCTGTGCTTTTGGTGTCATATGCAAGAAATCATTGCAAATCCAAAGTCATGAAGTTTTTGCCCTTTTTTTGTTTTTTTGATACATTTATTTATTTTATTTTAGGCTGTGTTGGGTCTTCGTTGCTACACGTGGGCTTTCTGTAGTTGCGGAGAGTGGGGGCTACTCTTCATTGTGGTGTGTGGGCTTCTCATTGTAGTGGCTTCTCTTGTTGCAGAGCATGGGCTCTAGGCGTGCAGGCTTCAGTAGTTGTGGCACGCGGGTTTAGTTGTTCCGTGGCATGTGAGATCTTCCTGGATCAGGGCTCGAACCTGTGTCCCCTGCTTTGGCAGACAGATTCTTAACCACTGTGCCACTAGGGAAGCCCCACCTTTTGTTTTTCTTCTACGAATTTTATAGTTTTAGCTTATATGTAGGAATGTGATCCATTTTGAGTTGATTTTTGTATGTAGTGTGAGATAAGGATAAAATTTTATTTTTTTCCATGTGGGTTTTCATGTTTCCTGGTGCAGTTTGTTAAACACTGTCCTTTTCCCCCGTTGAATGGTTTTGGGGTCCTTGTTGAAAATCATTTAGCCACATATATGAGGGTTTATTCCTGAGCTCTGTTGTATTCTGTTGCTGTGTATGTCAGTCTTTATGCCAGTGTGGTACTATTTTGATTACCATAGCTTTGTAGTAAGTTTTGAAATTAGAAAGTGTGACACCTTCAACTTTCTTCTTTTTCAAGATTGTTTTGGCTATTTGGGGTCCCTTGAGATTCCATATTTTAGGATGAATTTTCATATTTTTGCAAAAAAATGGTGGTGTGATTTTGATAGGGCCTGCATTGAATCTGTACATTGGTTTGGGTAGTACTGACATCTTAGCATTATTTTTTAACCCATGAGCATGAGGTGTCTTTTTATTTATATGCATCTTCTTTATTTCAGCAACATTTTGTAGATTTCAGCATACATGTCTTTCACTTCCTTGGTTAAGCTTAATTCTAAGTATTTTATTCTTTTCTATATTTACTTATTTATTTTCTATATATTCTTTTTATTTTCCAGTATAAATGGAGTGATTTTCTTAATTTTATTTTTAGATGTTCATTACATAAAAATTGAATTGATTTTTGTGTGTTGATATTGCATCCTGCAACTGTGCTAAATGGTTAATCAGTTCTAACAGTTTTATGTGGAATCTGTAGGGTTTTCTACATAAAAGATCATGTTTTTAGAGAACAAGAGATAATTCTATTTCTCTTTTAGTTTAGATGCCTTTTATTTCATATTCTTGCTAATTGCCCTGGCCAGGACTTACAGTACTGTTTTGAAGGGAAGTAGTGAAAGTGAACATCTTTGTCATATTCCTGACCTTAGGGAAAATGTTTTCAGTTTTTTACCATCAAGTATGATATTGACTAATTTTTTTATGTACTGGTTTTAGTACATTGAGGTAGTTCCCTCTATTCCTAATTTGTTGAATGTTCTTGTCATGAAAGGGTGTTGAGTTTTGTCAGATGCTTTTTTACTGAGATGGTCATGTGGTGTTTTTCTTTCATTCTGTTAATGTGGTGTACTACATTGATTTTTCTTGTGTTGAACCATCCTTGCATTCCAGGAATAAATCTCACTGTTTTATAAATCTTATCATACTGCTGTTAAATTTGGTTTGCTAGTATCTTGTTGAGGATTTTTTTTTTTTTTTGGCGGAACGGGGGCCACTGTTGTGGCCTCTCCCATTGCGGAGCACAGGCTCTGGATGCGCAGGCTCAGAGGCCATGGCTCACGGGCCCAGCCGCTCTGCAGCATGTGGGATCTTCCTGGACCGGGGCACGAACCCGCGTCCCCTGCATCGGCAGGCGGACTCTCAACCACTGTGCCACCAGGGAAGCCTGCGTATGTATTCTTCAGGGATATTGACTTGTAGTTTTCTTTTCTTGTGAGTCTTTGTCTGGCTTTAGTATCACAGTAATGCTGGGCTTATAGGATGAGTTACTAAGTGGTCCTGTTTCAGTTTTTTGAAAGAGTTTGAGGAGAATTGGTGTTTATTTCAATTGTTTGATAGAATTCACTAGTGAAACCGTATGGACTTTTTTTTTCTTTGATTACTGATTTAATCTTATAAATTTATTCAGATTTTCTATTTCTTCAACATTCAGTTGTGGAATTTGTCTGTTTTATATAAGTTTTCTGATTGGTCAGGATACAGTTGTTCAGAGTACTCTCTTATAATCATTTTTATTTTTGTAAAATCAGTAGTAATGTTTCCCCTTTCACTTCTGAGTTTAGAGTTTTTTTTTCCTTAGTCTACTTAAAGGTTTCTCAGTTTTGTTGATCTTTTAGAAGAACCAACTCCTGGTTTCTTTGATTTTTTTCTGTTTTGCTCTTTTTCACTTTATTTCTGTCTGCTCTAATCTTTATTATTTCATTCTTCTAGGTTTGGGTTAATTCATTCTTCGTGTATTTCCATAAGATGTAAAGTAACGTTGGTTTGAGATCTTTTTCTTTTAATGTAAGCATTTAGTTGTAAGTTTCCCACTTTGCACTGCTTTTGTTGCATCCCATGTGTTGTAGTGTGTTGTGTTTTCATTTTCATTTGTCTCAGGATATTTTCTGATTTCTTTTGTTATTTTTTTTTCTTTTCCATGGATTGTTTAAGAGTGGGTTAATTTCCACGTTTGTGAGTTTTTTGTTTTTCCTTTTGCTGTTGATCTTTACTTTCATTCCACTGTGATCAGAAAAAATACTTTGGATTGTTTCAGTCTTTTAAAGTTTATTAAGACTTGTTTTGTAGCCTAACCTATAATCTGTCTTGGAGAATATTCCATGTGCATTTGACAAAAATGTGTGTTTTTCTGTCATCGTATGGAGTGATCTGTGTATTTCTTTTAAGTCAAATTAGTCTGTAGTGTTGTTCAAATTCTCTATTTTCTTTTTGATTTTTTTTGTCTGGTTCTGTTTTCAGGTGCTTTTTTTGAGGTATTATTGTCATGTATGTTGTATGTTATAAGCCCAACAGTGCAGTGTATTTCATTTTTAAGTTATTGTCTTATAAAGGCTGATATATTTTAGAGAAATTAGAAGGAGAAAAGACAAAAATACATTTATTCAGTCTTTTACCTTTATCCATTTACCATATCTTGTGCTCTTTGTTTCTTCGTTTGGATTTGAGTTACCATCTTTCTCAGTAGTCCCCCAAATTACCCCCGGTTCAGTGATTTGCTAGGAAGACTCACAGTACACAGCATATAGTCATGTTCATGACTGTGATTTATTACAACAAAAGGATACAAAGCAAATTTGCCAAAGGGAAAAAGTTTAGTGGGCAAAATCTGGAGGAACCAGCTGCCAGCTTCAAATAGTCCTCTTTCAGTGCAGTCATATAGGATGTGCTTATTTTCTCCATTAAATTGTGACGACATTTGTGCAATGTTGAATTCCAGGGAAGCTTGTTATAGACCTAGTCCCCAAGGTTTTTACTGGGGACTTTCTGCCCAGCACATACTGAATTTCACATTGTCTGAAAGAAAACAGGTGTTTCAGCATAAGCCATTTGATTTGTATAAACAGTTTAGGTACAGTCAGCCACTCTAATTAGTTTTGGAATGGTGGGAACCCTCCCAAAATCCAAGTTCCCAGATGCCAGCTCAGGACCAACCTTGCAGGCAGGCAGTTTTTTTTTGTTTGGTTGTTTGTTTTTTTAGTACAGCAGTCTTAAGCCTGTTAACTCTTTTCTGCACACCTTTTGAAGTCCTTTCCTTTTTTCCTGAGGGATTTCTTTTAGTATTTCTCATAAGGCAGGTTCGATAAGAACAAATATTTTAATCTCTGTTTATCTGGGAATGTCTTTGTTTATAGTTCCAAAAGATAGTTTTGCTGGATATAGAATTCATGGTTGACAGTTTTTCTGTTTCAGCATTTAAATATGTTCTTTCAGTGTCTTCTTGGTCTCCATTGTTTCTGACAAGAAGTGAGCCATTAATGGCATTTTTGTTGTCTTGTGTGTGATCACTTGTTTTACCTATATTCTTTTCACATTTTCTTTTTGTTGAGTTTAAGTAGTTTTGTGTATGATGTATGTGTGCATGTGTTTATCCCACTGGGATTTTGTCAAGCATTCTGAATCTGGGGCTTAATGTCTATCATAAAACTTGGGACATTTGCAGTCATTATTTATTCAAATATTTTTTTATCCCATGTACTATCTCCTGGAACTTCCCATTATATGTGCATTGGTGCACTTGATGTCTTAGGGGTCTCTGAGGCTCTCTTCACTTGAGTCTTTCTTTTCTGTCTTTTAGATTGCTTAATTTTATTGAAGTGTTTTCATGTTTTTTGATCTGCCATCTCAGATCTGCTGCTGAGTCTGTATAATGTTTTTATTTCAGTTATTGTATTGGGTTGGCCAAAAAGTTTGTTCGGATTTTTCCATAAGATGTTATGGAAAAACCTGAATGAACTTTTTGGCCAGCCCAATACTTCTAAACTGTAGAATTTCTAGAATTGGTTCTGTTTTATTGATTTTACTTCTTTTTTGAGATTCCCCACTTGTTTAGGTGTCATCATATTTTTTTTCATTATTTAAACATACTTTCCTTTATTCTTTTAATATGTTTTTCATGACTGATTTGAATTATTTGCCTGCCATTCTGGGCCCGCTCACAGGTAGTTTGTTTTTCCTTCAGTCTGGGTCACTCATTGTATATCTTTAAACTTTTTTTGTTGATGATTGGACATTTTGGATAATTTATTATAATAACTCTAGAGGGTTTTTTTTGTTTGTTTTGTTTGTTTTCTGAGGGTCATTGTTGCTGATACTTGTTTTAGTATTGTTTTTTTAGTAAGTTTCCTGGACTTAATCAGCAAAATTTATCTCCCCTGCAATGTGCAGCCACTGACTAATGTCTCTGCTTATTTTTTCTTATTTTTATTTTTACCATGGCTTTCTAGGGGTTGCCTCTATGTCTGCATAGTGTTTAGATGTTCAAACATCTTGAGCCAGTAAGGCATCTGTTCTCTGTTGGTTGTGGGATGATGTGTGGGTTTGGGAGTACAGGCCAAGTTCAGGACGTTTTAATGTCTGCCCCAGCTTTCACTTCATGCCAGGCCTTTCTGGAACTTCCTTGCAGACAGCTTCCCAGTGAACTAGTGAAGTGTGGGGAACTTGGCCTTTCAGTGCTCTTAGCTTTGCATGTACACAGCCTCCCTGACAGACAGGGATGAGTGGAGAGCTTGGGTGCTTCAGCGTTTTTCCTTTTTATAAGTCTGTCTCCCATTGAACCAAGGATGTGTGGCAAGCTTATCTGTTCCTTCTTTGACTCTCTGGTGTCCAGGATTTTCCTGTTAAATTTCTTGCTGGTTGAGGGATGTGCTGCTTGCCCAAAGCTGTCTGCAAACTCTGGCTAGCAACACTGTTAGCTTTTTCTGTTTGTTTTCTAAGAATTTGCCAGTTTAACAGTGCTGCAGGCTGTATTGCACTCTGCTCCATGTCAAGGCAGCCTACCTTTAGCAGCAAAGCTGCTGGTTTTTCACCAACAGCCCCACCCTGGTGGCACTGCTGCCTACCAAGCTTTGGTGAGGGGATGGGAACAGTCCTGGCAAGAACATCATTTATTGCCACTGTTCTTATCTGAGGTTCAGAAGTTTCCTGTGCATAAAATGTTCTTAATTTGTATGCCATCACTTTTCAAATACAGTACAGTTGACCCTTGGGTAACAGAGGGGTTAGGGTCCCTAACCCTCTGTGTGGTCAAAAATCTGCGTATAACTTTACAGTCAGCCCTCTGTATCCACGTTTCCGTGTCCATGGGTTCAGTGGACCACAGATTGAGATGTACTGTAGTACGTATTTACTGAATAAAATCTGCATATGAGTAGACCTGTGCAGTTCAGACCTGTGTTGATCAAGGGTCAACTGTATTTGAAATGTTTGTTTTGACAGTTTTGTTCAGTTTTATGGTTGTTTTTGGGGGGAGAGGATTTGCCAGTCTCTTTACTCTCTCATTGTTGGAAGTCCTTGTGATTTAACTTTTGTTAGGCAATTTTATGTTTCCCTAAGTCTTAATGGGGTAAAACTGAGCAAATTGGCTCTTTGTGTCGTAATTCTCAGTCATTAGAAGAAATAATTCCTTAATTTTTCTCTTCAAGCACATGTAATTGTTGATGTAATTTCTGCTTTCTTCTTAAAGCAAGACTGAGCTGTTTTGTTTTGAGAGGGAGAGAGTGTGTGTGTGTGTGTGAAGTGGTAGGAAGAGAATATGTTTGAAGCTTGGTTATTTACAGTACAGTATTCAGTAGTTTTGGGGTCTCATTTGTCTTACATTACCATTATTGTTATCACTTTCTTTAAGAACCAGATCCACTACCATCAGCTCTGCTGCCATCATCAGTATCACTTGTTTTTGAAGCAGAAGGGTGATAGAATTTTTGTTAATTTTTTTTCGCTGTCAGTCACATGAAATATAAATCCCACTGACCTTAAAACTAAAAACCTAAATGAGAACAAATATAAACTAATAAGTATTGAGTGCATATTGTATGTCAGTCTCTATTTAAGTTTATTATGTATATTATTTCATGAAATCCTTACAGTAATTTTGGGAGATTGGTCTTAGTTCTGTTTTCCAGATAGGGAAAGTGAGGCTCAAATAAAGTCATTGTGTGACCTAGAGGAAATTATTTAATAAATGGCAGAGCTGAGATTCAAACCCACGCTTAATGCCAAAGCTGATTTCGTGGAGATTGTCCCGTGCTGCTTCTCCTATAAAGTAAGAACAATAACAGTTGAGACAATCTGTTTGAAAGACATCTTAGCAACAACTCAAGTAAAACCATATTCAAATAGTTCTATTCAGACTTAAAGATTGTTTAATGCCCACTAAATTTCAAGCATGGTATCTAATAATCTTTTAGTATATTCTGTTTAAATGAAATGATACTGTGAAGTAGAATGGATTTCTTTCCACTTTAGACATCTTCATAAGCCTGGGTTCCACCAATTCTGAGGTTGAACTAAAGGAAGATTATGAAACTCAGCTGGAAAGATGGCGTATAGGAAGAAGAAAAGTCTTAAAACATGGATGTATATTTCAAACCAGAAAAACATATTGTTTAGTGTATTTTAAAATGTTTACTATTTTTCTGGAATAGGGGAATTAGGTAGTCTCCCTAAGTCTATTTTCCAGATAACTGATTCTATTTCTTTAAGTCCAGCTTATAAATCTTAGTTAATTTTTTTCTAAGCTCTTTCTGAAGTTCTATTATTTGGTTTTTTTTATATGGCATGTAAGTAGTATGTAATAGTGAAGACTCATAGTACATAATAGTGAAGTCACATAGTACGTAAGACTTCTAGAGTCTTTGTTGTTGATATCATGGTGTGCTGTTGAGGTATGTTGGTCTGTGACCCATAGTTTGCTCTTAACTATATGCTAGGAAATGGAGATAAATTATACAGATTGCATACCTTCAGCTCTGTACAGTTTGTTTCTAGAAATTTCCATCTCTAATTATGTCCAATTGTGTACACACATAGGACTAAACTGATGCTTCTCTAGAGGGACTAGTGTGGTTTCCTAATTCGTGAGATTTAAGTATTGTTTTCCAATTTAAGAATACAACCAACTTCTCATTTTCTTTATAAAGTTTTAAAACGTACAGAATACCTGGATACTCACCACCTAGAATCAGCAATTGTCAACATTTTCTTTCTCATTTATTTGCTTGGGTGTATATGTGTATATGTCTGTGCGTATATATTTGTGGGAACTCTTCGAAAGTTGGAGACATCAAGACACTACACTAATACCTAACTACTTATTGTGCATCTTCTAAAAATGACTTAAATATACATAGCCATAATATGAAAATTAATAATTCCCTAATATATTCTATTACGGAGTTTGACTTGAAAATTTCCCCAGTATTCCCCAAATTACTTGCATAGCCTTTTTCTTATTTTAAAACAGATCTACTCAAGGATCATGCATTCCATTGGATTGTTATATCTTAACTTAGAAATTGTTATCGCTTAACCTAGGATAGTCTTCCTTCCTTTTCTTACTTTCAGTTATTCAATATGTAGATTTATTTTGTTTTTAATAGATAAGGTCACTTTTCTTGAAAGATCAGCCTCACTCTCTGGATTTGCTTAGTTGTTAATGTTTTCCTTGAATCCGCTATATTTCTTGTAAACTGAAAGTTACATTTCAAGGTTTGATTAGATAAAGTTAAGCATATCTAGTGTGAATACTTCATGGGTGATTTTTGTATTCATGAAATTAATTTTAAAAGTGTTTCCATTCAAGAGTACTTGTTAATTGAGGTAATATTGCACAGGATAAAGAATAGTAACATGGTAGGAGGTAAACAGTCTGGTTTCAGGAGCTTGAAAGTGGGAATCAGATATTTCTCAAGTATTAACTCATTTCATAAACGAAAGAAAGAAAATAACCAAAGTTTATTGGCTGTCCTTTTCCTGGACATGAAGGTGATCATCTCAGTTTAATGCCATGAGTATTGGTGTTGAGCTTGAGTCATCAGTCACAGTCATTAGCTGCTACCCTTAAGGAAAGTTGCACTTTGGAATTCGAGGAATGTTTGAAGCATGGAGTTAATTACTTATCACTACTGACATGGTATCAGTAGAAGAAATTGCATGTTACTGATAGAAGTGACCTGTGTACTTTGAAAATAATACCTAATGGACTGTTAACAATTAACCAGAAAACCTTTTTTGAAAATCATCTTAAACATATTAGTAATGTTTCCTGCGTTTGTAAATAATATTCAGTATACTTAAATGATGGCTTATTTATTTATTTACTTTTAGACTTTTGTTTTTTAATGTACAGTGATGTGTTGTTCTTAAGTGGATATTGACAGGCGTATATACTAATGTAATGACTATTCCAATGAAGATGCAGAATATTTTCATCACTCCAGAAAGTTCCCTGTGTCTACTTCTGGTCAGCCTGGTTCTTCTCCCCATTCAGGTATCTGGTGGTCCAAGCCCTATACTGCCAGAGAGTTGGGTTGATCCTGTCATTGCTTAAGCTATAGCAGAAAGCAATATGTTACTGGTGTCTTAAGTAGGAATTTCAAATACATTATCTCAAGGAAGCAGTTGGGAGTTTTGTTCTGTAGTATTTTTAATAATGTGATCCTGGGACATTAAAATAATAAAACAGCAACAAATAATATCTACAGTGCTTACTGAGCTGTAAGCACTCTGCCAAGTGCTGTTATTTATTTATTCAATTTTTGCAGAACCTACCAGTGAGGTAGGTTCTATTGTTAGATTTATTTTAAAGATGCAGAAACTGAAGCATAGGAGAAATGTTTGTTCAAGCTTGCAAAGCTATTAAGTGGCAGAGCAAGTATCTGAACCTTGCATTCAGACTTCAGAGCTTGTATTATTAACCACTGTATTATATTCCCTGTTAGTATATGTGGGCTTAGCAGATCTTCTTGAGCTTGTCAGGGAATCTAATCACCATTTATAGTGAATTTTCCTATATGAACAAAAGAACCCCAGTAATAAACTTAAAAAGACATATTGGAACAGTACCTCTTTGAAAGTTGGTGATCCCAGTTAAAAAAATAGGCAATGGATTTGAATAGGTATTTCTCCAGAGATGATGTAAGATAGCCACATGAAAAGATGCTCAACGTGATTTATTCATTAGAGAAATGTAAATAAACCATGAGATACTACCACACTCACTAGGATGGCTACCATTAAAAAGGCAGTAGCAAGTGTTGGCAAGGAGGTGGAAAAATTAGAACTCTCATGAACTGCTGGTGGGAATGTATAACAAAATAGTGCAGTCACTGTGGAAAACAGTTTGACAGTTCCTCAAAAAGTTAAACACAGAGTTATCATATGATCCAGCAATTCCATTCCTAGATATATAGCCAAAAGAATTGATAACAGGTGTTCCAACAGAAACTTGTGCATGAACATTCATAGCAGCATTTTTCACAATAGCCAAGAGGTGGAAACAACCCAAACATCCATCAACAGATGAATGGATAAACACAATGTTGTATATCGATACAAGGGAATATTATTCAGTCATAACAGGAATGAAGTATTGATACATGCTACAACATGGATGAACCTTAAAAGATTATGCTAAGTGAAAGGCCAGGTGTCCTATGATTCCCTTTATTTGAAATCTCCAGAATAGGCAAATCCATAGTCAGAAAGTAGATTATTGGTTACTAGGAGCTGGGGGTGGGGGTGGGGAGGGAATGGAGAATGACTACTAATAGATACAGAGTGTCTTATTGGAGTGATTTAAAAAATGCTCTGAGGGCTTCCCTGGTGGCGCAGTGGTTGAGAGTCCGCCTGCCGATGCAGGGGACACGGGTTCGTGCCCCGGTCCGGGAAGATCCCACATGCCGTGGAGCGGCTGGGCCCGTGAGCCATGGTCGCTGAGCCTGTGTGTCCGGAGCCTGTGCTCCGCAATGGGAGAGGCCACAACAGTGAGAGGCCCATGTACCGCAAAAAAAAAAAAAAAAAAAAAGCTCTGAAATTATATGGGCGTGATGATTGCACAACTCTGAATACACTAAAGCGCAGTAAATTAGACACTATAAAAAAGTAAAAAGTAGACTTTAAACGTTGATGACATTTAGTTTATCAGACATAATATACACATATAACTACTCAGAAAGTGTAGAATAGAATTTCCTGGAGGCTGGTATACGGAACTCTTGATACTGTGTGGTAATCTAGGGAAAGACGAGTTGTTTAATCAAATAAACTTGGGAAATATACATACTGTATCTATTGAAGATTTACAGTGTACATCAGCCCACTAAAGATTTGCTAAAGCTCTGTGGTAAAGAAACCTGTTCAGTGTTAACACAGGATTTTTGTAACTGAATTGGTCTTCAGCCCTTTAAATGAACAATCATGAGATCTACAGAACCTACTTCATTATATCCAGCAAGGAAACCACCGGTCATATATTACTAAAAATTTTAGTTTATTAAGAATTCAGTAAAATAAAATCATTTCCTTAAACTAGCCATGTTTCAAGTGCTCAGTAGTCACATGTGACTAGTATATACTGTATTGGATAGTGCATTTCTCTTGTTGCAGAAAGTTTGCACAGCCTTAGTAGACATACACAATAAGACATACAGTCATAGGATGTTTTTATTTACTCTTAGTACCCCACTTCTCAATTATTATAGAGCATTACAAAGAGAATGTTATGGGTTGAATCATGTCTCCCGCCAAAAGATATATTGAAGTCCTAACCCCCAGTACCAGAAAGTACTTTTTATGGAGAAAAATTAATGCTTACTTGAATCTGTGTTACCATGTTACAAGTTACAAGGAAATATCTGATAGACTTCATTAGGTATACATATATTTAGACACAGAGACAGTTTTGTAAGGAGTAAAACTGCCTCCTAGAAAGGATTTTTTTTAATAGAGTCAACAATTGGGGGCCTTTAAACACGTTGATTTCTGCTATTTACAGAGTCAAAGTAGTACTTATTAACATTTATGCAAAATGTAAGTCACTAGAAGAGAGGTGGGACTGAAGGCTGCTGGTTGTCTGCTTTACATAAAAATTTAGCAGTTTCATAAGCCCACGTTATTGTACATTATTCTTTTGATATGGATACAAGCAGAATAACAATATCAGGTGTGATATGCTTTCTGACTCCCAAATTAGGGAAGTCATTCATTTTGAGAAATGAAAAGTTTATAAGATATATGAATATTGAAATAGTTAGAAATAAATTAGTAAATACTAAAACATACTATGATTTTAAATTAGTGATTAAATATTGTCACTCTGATTTGCTCTTTTACCTTTATTAATCCAGTAGGCAAATTATCATCATTGCTGATTATAACAATAGAAACCTTCTTAAAAGCCCCTTTTTTGATTGGTTAACGTTGTCTCCTTTGTCATTAACATTAAAAAAACAACCTTTTAAATAGGTCAGAGATCCCTAAATCATCAAAAATAAAGATGCAGTTTACTCTAACTTGTATCTTGCATGTATGTATTGTAGTTGTGAAACAAATTACAATCAGTTTTTGTTGCTTTTGTCTTCTTTCTGTCCCTCCTACCTTCTATCATAGTTCAGGTTTCTCTTTTAGGTTTTTGCAACAGATTCTGAGTAGGCCTCTGTAAGTATGTTTTTTTTCCCCTTTAATTAGTTCTTCAAAAGACCATCTAAGATAACTTGTTTTTAACTTTTAAAACTTTTTTAGGATATACTTGACATAAATATAAATATAATTGACATATACATAAATTGTACATGTTTACAGTGTAAATTTGATTAAGTTTGATGTGTATGCACCTATTAAACCATCACTATAATCATGATAATGAACATATCCATTACCCCCAGATGTTTCCTCCTGTCTCTTTGTAGTGGCTTCCCACTGCCCTCTATCTCTGGGCACTCATCTGCTTACTCTCTCTCACTGTAGATTAGTTTTCATTTTCTAGAATTTTATATGAATGAAATCAGACAGTATGTACTTCTTTTTTGGTTGTTGTTGTGTGTCTTTCACTTAGCATAATTATAAAGAGGAAATTAACATTGGTACAGTATTATTAAAGTACAGATTTCATTGAAATTTTCCCTAATTTTTCTACTGATGTAGTTGTTATTTCTTAGTCTTTTCCATTCAGTAATAGTTGTTCAATTTTCCTTCTCTTTTATGACCTTGATCCTTTTGAAGAATACTGATCAGTTCATTTATAGAATCTATCAGCTTGGGTTTATTTGATTTTTCTCATGAATGGAATGCGTTTATGTGTTTTTGGCAGAAATTATCACAAAAATGTCCTACTCAGTATTATATCAAGGAGTTCATGATGTTCATATATCTTACTATTGGTGACCTTTACCTTGATCACTTGGTGTCTGCGAGGTTTCTCTACTATAAACTGTCATTCTTTTTGTAGTTAAAAAGGAACTGGGGGAAGATATTGTGCATATCCTATTTTTCCTGAAACTTTTGCTCACTGATTTTATGTCTATCACTGGATCTTGTCTGCAGCTAATTATGTGGTGTTTATCTAATGATGATTCTCTACATCCTTTTTCCTTCTCTATTTATTAATTGGAATTCTATGTAAGAAAGAGCTGTCCCTTTGCTTTCATTTATTCAGTTCCTTATATCAGTATGTTTTTGTATTTACGTGTTAAATACAATGCTGTAATTATTTTATTTAAATTTTTGCCTGTTTAAAAAATTGGATTGTATATATATATATTTACTGCGTTTTAAGAATTCTTCATTTGTTCTGGATACAAGTCATTGATGCAGATATGTGATTTGCAAATATTTTTTTCCAGTTTGTAGCATGTCTTTTATTCTTTTTAGTAGTGTTTTTTGAAGAGAAACATATGATTTTTATAAGGACCAGTCTGTCAGTTTTAATAATATTTATTTTGTGAGCCATGAAATAAATACTGTGTCTTATCTAAGAACTCTTTGCCTAACCCAAGACCACAAAAGATTTTCTTCTATGTTCCTGAACTTTGATGGATCAGGTTTTACATATAGGTCTCTAATTGGTGAATTAATTAATTAATAGATGTTATGCATCTATTACTATATTTATTAGGTTCTTTTGATACTTCCGTCTTTTAACTTTTATACTAGGATTAACAGGAATTTACTTATCATTATAGTGTTCTGTATTTGTCTATATATTTACCTGTACCAGTCGGTTTTATACTTTTATGCTATAGTGTTGCTGTTCTGTGACCTTTCATTTTAACCTGAAGAACTCCCTTTAGCATTTCTGGTAAGTAGGTCTAGTGGTGATGAACACCGTCAGTTTTTGTTTGTTTGGGAAAGATTTTAATTTTCCTTCTTTTTTGAAGGATAGCTTGCCAGTTATAGTATTCTTGGTTGGCGGCTTTTTTCTTTTAGCACTTAGGATATATCATCCCACTCCTTTCTGGCCTGCAAGGTTTCTGCTGAGAAATTTGCTTATATAGTCCTATGGGGGTTCCCTTGTACATGACAAGTTACCTTTTTCTTCTGCTTTCAAAACTCTCTTTGCTTTGACTTTTGACAATTTAATTTTAATTTGTCTCATTGTGGATTTCTTTGAGTTCCTCTTTGGGGTTCTTTGGGCTTTTTGTATCAGGGCATCCATTTCCTTCCCCAGATTTGGGAAGTTTTCAGCCATTATTTCTTTGAAAAAGTTTTCTGGTCATTTCTCTTTCTCCCGAGCATACATTGATCTGCTTGTTGGTATCTCACAAGTTCCTCAGGTTGTTTTTTTTACTCTTTTTTTCTTTTTTTTTTCTTTTTGTTTTTGTGATTGAATGATTCCTGATGACTTTTCTTAGACCTTTTTTCTTTCTGCCTGATCTAGTCTTCTGTTGAATCTCTCTAGTGAGTTTTTTTTTTTTTTTTTTCGGTACACGGGCGTCTCACTGTCGTGGCCTGTCCCATTGCGGAGCACAGGCTCCGGACACGCAGGCTCAGTGGCCATGGCTCACGGGCCCAGCCGCTCCGCGGCATGTAGGATCTTCCCGGACCGGGGCACGAACCCGTGTCCCCTGCATCGGCAGGCGGACTCTCAACCACTGTGCCACCAGGGAAGCCCCTCTAGTTAGTTTTTATTTCAGTTATTATATTCTTTAGCTTTGTGATTTCTGTTTGGTAGTTTTATATTTATATATAATAAATTATATGTATAATATGTATATAAAAATATGTTTATATATTTTTAATTTATTTTATTTATTTTACTTTTGGCTGTGTTGGGTCTTCGCTGCTACACACGGGCCCTCTCCAGTTGTGGCGAGCGGGGGCCACTCCTTGCTGCGGTGCACAGGCCTCTCACTGTGGTGACCTCTCCCACTGCAGAGCACGGGCTCTAGGCATGCAGGCCTCAGTAGTTTTGGCATGTGGGCTCAGTAGTTGTGGCTCGTGGGCTCAGTAGTTGTGGCTCGCGGGCTCCAGAGCGCAGGCTCAGTAGTTGTGGAGCACGGGCTCAGTTGCTCTGCGGCATGTGGGATCTTCCCAGACCAGGGCTCAAACCCGTGTCCTCTTCATTGGCAGGGGGATTCTTAACCACTGTGCCACCAGGGAAGCCCCATTAGGATCTCTTTCTAGAGATTTTTCTTGTGTCCTTTGGAACATACTTGCCTATTTCTTCATCTTCCTTGACTCTCTTTTTTGGTGTTTGTGCATTAGGCAAAGCAGCCACCTCTCCAGTCTTTATGGATTGGCCTCATACAGAAGAAGATCCCTACCAGTCAGCCCAGCCAGAGACTCTGGTGGCATCTCAAAACTATATTCTAGTTCAGCATGCTTATTTTATTCTTTGCAGCCGCCTGGTGTCTAGGTTATTCTACATCCCCTCACAGCATCAAAACAAGTGAGACTGAAGCCATTTCTCAGGCAGCCTCTAAAAAAGTTGGATCATCTGATGGTTTAGCCAACTCTTTCCCTCTCTTGGGAGAAGCTGAGAGCTGCGTTTTTCATCCACTTGCTCTGTGCTGAGCTGGGGGGAGGAGCTTTGGGAACTGGCAGCCCAAACCTCGGTCTCTATTCTCATTAGCTACCTGGTGGCTAAATTTTGTCAGGTCTCATTATTGCCCAGTGGAAGGCAAGACAGACCCCCCCCCTCGCCCCACCCCTTTTTTAGGCAGCCCCCGGAAAAGTTGGGGCATTGGAATTGTGGACTAATCTTTAGCTCCCCAGGGAGAAGTTGGGGTTGGGTTTTTAATCTACTTGCTCTATACTTAGCCAGGGAGAGGGGCTATGGCAACTGCCTGCTCAAACCTCTGTCTCTGTGCTCACTAGCCCCCAGGCAGCTAGATTTTTCCAAATCCTGTCAGCACTCTGAGGCAGGTAAGACAGAACCCATTCCTTTGAATAGGCCCCATAGCAATTGGGCTTTTGGATGTGTGGATCAACTCTTTTTTTTCCCAGGGAAAAGCTGGGAGCTAGAATTATTTTCTCTGCTAACTCTGTGCTAAGCTGTGGAGAGGAGCTATTGGTGACTACCAGACCAAGCTGTTGTCTCTGTTCTCCCCCAGGTAGCTAGATTATGCCAGTCCTGACAGTGCTTCAAGACTGACAAGTTAGAAGCCTGTCCTCTGAGGATCCCTGTGGAAAGGTTGGGGCATCTGACACACAGACCACCCCTTTTCCTTTGTAGAGATTAGCTGGGAGTTGGAGGGTTTCATCCTGATTGTATGGCACTGTGTTGGTGGTAGGAATTCTGGTGAGAAGGTGTCCTGAATTTCCCTACCAGCTTTGATGAGCGTGATCTCTCATTCATCCAGCATTCAGGTGCTTTTCAATTTGTTTCTGTATTTCTCACAAAAGGGGATTTGTCTGCGAATTGTCGTGGGGGGTGGTGGGGAAGAGAGTCTAGGACTTTTTACTGACATTTTGCTAATGTCACTGCTCCCAGGGTATTTGTTTTTAACTTTTAATTGATATTCGAAGTACAGACAACTAATGCCTAGCAGTTTTAATGTCTTTGGAGCTTTGTTAGCTTCTTATCAACTTTTGTATTTCACTTTCAGAGATTAAAAAAAGCTTTTAAGGGGATGACCTATGTAACTTTGGAAAATGGCATTGTAACTCATTATTCTAAGGCTAAAGTAGAAGTTATCCAAAAAAACTGTATTGTATTTGGTAAATTTGTTTTTTTATAGGGGTATAGTTAGCAATTCCAAAATACTATATACATATGGTAAGGTTGAACAAAGAGCTAAATTAGTTGTATGAAATGATAGCCAGGTTCTCACTGTCTGAAGAAAGTTCCAAATAAGTAAGGGAGAAGGCTAGAAAGAACCACATTGTGCTTGATTATAGTCACATATATTTTTGTTTATAAATATATGCATATATTGAGAGAAATATGTAGAGATACGTGTGTATATTTGGGTTAGTATAGGTTTATATACTTCCTACTTTGTTTGCTGAGAGGACCTACAAGTAATGACACCCCACTAGCAGTAAGCATCTTGTTTTCATGTCTTCTTTTCTAAATACTATCTCTAATGAAAGAGTCAGGAATCCCTGAAAAAATGCCTGATTTTAGGGCAAGGACAGACAGAGTACAAGATGACCTTGTGGAGCTTCTTGTAGTGCCAGAAAGTGGATGTCCAGTTGTTCCAGCATCATTTGTTGAAAACTATCTGTTCTCCATTGTGTTGCCTTTGCTTCTTTGTCAAAGGTCAGTTGACTGTATTTATGTGTGTCTGTTTCTGGGCTATTCTTTCATTGATCTGTTTTCTATTCTTTTGCCAATACCACACTCTCTTCATTACTGTATCTTTATAGTAAGTCTTGAGGTTGGGTGGTGTCAGCCTTTCAACTTAGTTCGTTTCCTTCAATATTGTGTTGGTCGTTCTCGGTCTTTTGCCTCTCCATGTAAACCTTAGAACCAGTTTGTCAATATCTATAAAATAACTTGCTGTGATTTTGATTGGGATTGTGTTGAATCTGTAGATCAAATTGGGAAGAACTGAACATCTTGACAATACTGAGCTTTTTAATCCATGAATTTGGAATATCTCTCCATTTATTTTTTCTTATTTTATTTTGTTCATTGAAACTTTGTAGTTTTCCTCACATAGATCCTACACATATTTTGAATTTATATCTAAATATTTTTTGTTGAAAATTCCACTTGTTCATTGCTAGTATATAGGAAAGCAGTTAGACTTGTATATATTAATATTGTATCCTGCAATCTTGCCATGGTCACTTATTATTTCCACAAGTTTTTTTGTTATTATTCATTCTTTCTGATTTTCTATATGGGCAGTCATGTCATCTAAGAATAAGTTGTATTTCTTTCTTCTCAATCTGTATATCTTTCATTTCCTTTTCTTGTGTTCTCCCAGTATGATTTTGAAAAGGAAGGGTAAGAGGGAGTATCCTTAGTTTGTTCCTGATCTTATCAGGAAAGCTAGTTTCTTCCAGTGAGTATGTTTTTAGCTAAAGGTTTTTGTAGATGTTCTTTGTCAGGTTGAAGAAGTTCCCCTCTGTTTCTAGTTTGCTGAGAGTTTTTGTCATGAATGGGTGTTGGATTTTGTCAAATTCTTTCTCTGCATCTATTGATAAGATCATGTGATTTTTTTTCCCTTTAGTCTGTTGATATGATGGTAGATTATATTAATTTTCAAATGTTGAACCAATCCTGCAGATCTGTAATAAATCCCACTTGATTATAGTATATAATTCTTTTTATACATTTTTGGATTTGATTTGCTAATATTGTGTTCAGAATTTTTGCATCTATGCATGAAAGCTCTTGGTTTGTCATTTTATTTTCTAATGTCTTTTCTGGTTTTAGTATTAGGGTAATACTGGCCTCATAGAAGGAACTAGTATTCTCTGCTTTTATCTTGTGGAAGAGATTGTAGAAATTTTGTATAATTTCTTCCTTAAAGGTTTGGTAGAATCCACCAGTGAACCCATCTGGGCCTGGTCTTTTCTGTTTTTTTTTTTTTTTTTTTTTTTTTTTTTGCAGTACGTGGGCCTCTCACTGTTGTGGCCTCTCCTGTTGCGGAGCACAGGCTCCGGACGCGCAGGCTTAGCGGCCATAGCTCACAGGCCCAGCCACTCCGCGGCATGTGGGATCTTCCCGGACCGGGGCACGAACCTGTGTCCCCTACATCGGCAAGCGGACTCTGAACCACTGCGCCACCAGGGAAGCCCTGTCCTTTCTGTTTTTGAAGATTATTATCAATTCAATTTCTTTAATGGATATAGGCTTATTCAGATTGTCTTTCTTTATGGTTCTTTTTAGTTGATTTGCTTGGACTGTTTAAACTCATTTAATATTGGATTATGTTATCTTTTATTATACTTCTAGAATTATTAAAATACTGTCAGTGTACTCCGTGATGTTATCTTAGATTTTTTTACTTTTTATGAGATATTAATAAAATAAAACTGTTTTCTTCCAGCCTAGTGTATTAATCATAACCTACAAGGAACCTGCAAAATCATCTTCTCAGTTTGGATCCTACAAGCAAGCTGAATGGAGGCCAGATAGTACCATGATAGCTGTGTCAGTAAGTACATTTTTCAACTTTAATGCTGTTTTCTTATGAAATCATTACATCGCATTTAAATTTAATTCTCTTAGATAAGATCCTTTCACTTTTTCACACCCATTAGTATTTACCATCTGTGATAGAAATTGCTGTACCGATTCTTCTATTCAGGTTACTCTTACTATATCGTCTTTCTTGATTCTTCTACTTCCTCTCATACCTTAACGGTGCCTATATCCTTTTCTTTTTATTCCTCTCACTTTCCTGTTTTGTCCTTGAAGTCTAATCTAGATTTTTTTTTTTTTTTTTCTTTTTGCGATATGCGGGCCTCTCACTGTTGTGGCCTCTCCCGTTGCGGAGCACAGGCTCCGGACGCGCAGGCCCAGCGGCCATGGCTCACGGGCCCAGCCGCTCCGCGGCATATGGGATCCTCCCAGACCGGGGCACGAACCCGTATCCCCTGCATCGGCAGGCGGACTCTCAACCACTGCGCCACCAGGGAGGCCCTAATCTAGATTTTTTAAGCTTTCATCTGTATTTACATGTTATTCCCAAATTTATATTATAAATCCTGCCCTCTGTTCCCAAGGATGTCTCATAAAAATGATAAACTTTGTGTTTATGTCATACTGCATTCTCATATCTATTTGTGTTTACTTTTGCATTTCTCCTCTATTCCATTAATGTGCTTAGGTCTGGTTAATTTTACCTTTTCATTGTCAGCTCTTGGGCTGTCATCATCACCTAATTTGAATTAGCAATAATACATTTATTGAGAGCACCTTCCATGTAACTATTATTATAACCGCATTAGGTGTATCATCTCTTCTAAGCTTTAAATTGACACTTTGAAGTAGATACAATTGTCCTTTGTAGTAGATTAGTGTATTGAGGGTTTGAGAAATTAAGTTTTATCCAAAGTTACACAGATAGTGTATATTGGAGAGAAGGACTTTAGAATTAGGTACTTAGATTCCATTTACTGTCAAGTACTACACTGATTTATCTCTCTGCTTTCAGTCCTTTTCCTGTTCATGCTATATAATGCTGACTGGGTTAATCATCTGAAAGTGGCTCCATAAAGTAAAAAATATTGAGTAGTTCCTCACTTCCTGCAGCAAGGGTTTGCAGACTACCAACCATGTACCAAATTTACTCTGCTTCCTGTTGGTGTATGGACCATGAACTAAGAATAGTTTTATGTATTTAAATTATTGAAAAAATGAAAGAGGAATAGTATTTTTGACAGGTGAAAATTATATGAAATTTAAATTTTATTGTCCATCAATAATGTTTTTTTTGAGTACGAAAATGCTAATTTATTTACATATTGTCTAGCCGCTTTCAAGGGACAACAGCTGAGTTGAGTAATCCTGACAGTTACCATACGTGGTGCTTTATTTCTTCACTCTCCTCAGTGCAGTATAAATTATAATAAAGCATTTATAAATTCATTGTTTCAAGTGCCACGCATATTGCTGTATTGTGTTCATACTGATCATGTCAAAGGAATAAAAAGAGAAAAATAGATTTTGAATTTCATGCTTTTAAAGCACATGTATATTATTTTATTACTGAATTAGATGACAAAATATTGTGTTTATTATGGAATGACACTATAGTGATGCCAGAAGAATACAGTATAAGTTGAAATTACCCAGCTACGTACTCATCACAGTATTCCCAGCTCACTGAAATTAGTAGTCAGGAAAAATTAGAAAATTTAAAATGGATTATCTCATCACATTAGAATTTTTTCACAAATGAAGGTGCAATCAAAGTAAGTTTGCTTGGTTCTTATGATGAACTGACAAATGTTAATACTGCTCAGTTTATTTGAATATCAAGACAGAATGTGAAATGACTAAGAATTATTCCCCATGAATAGCATGTGTGGGACAACTTCAGGTGAAAAAAATTTTCAAAGTTGAGAAAACACTAATTCAGTACAACCTGAAGTAGAATCCACTAAGGTGTCTTGATTGATGGTGGTAAACACATGGAGCAGAAAAAGGCTTTAGTTGGACAAATTTACAAAGCTTATGCATATGTAAACATTTAAAACTGATGGTTATTTTAAGTTTTTGTCAGAAATAGAAGCTGAATATCCTGACTTGCCCAAGCCCACAGTCCTTTGATGGCTTAACAGTTAGTGGTAAAGATTTATTGTGAATTTTTTGAGCTCATGTGTGAGGATGAAATTTTTTGGACTTGAGGAACCACTCTTAATCACCTGTGGGGCATTGAATAACTTTGGAAAATAGCTTTGCTGTAGACTTGATAATGTTTCCTAATGAATTTAAAACTATAAAGCAAAACAGTGCTTATATGTGAAACTTATATGTGGTTAAGCCATTTTGATGACAGCTAATGTTTGAATTACAAGTAAAGTTAGGCTGCTTTTTATATTTCCACTGCTGTCAAAAGTTAACAAGAAGTAAGATGTCTATTTCCAAGAAAAATTAGCAATAGATATTTTTTCTAAGGTCAAACCACAGTTCAAGTAGTATTTTTTGGACCTTGATGCAATTACAAAAGAAATTTCCATATTCATAATCCATTAATTGTGCAAATGAGGAGTGCTTCCACCTAACCTTCAGTTGGAAGTGATTACAATGTAATGACATGTTAATAGGCAAACATAGAAGAAATCTAGTAGACTTTATAATTGCCTACCAAGTGATGAATGTATTCAATTAAAATCATATGCTCATGGGTTGATATCAGTATTTGGCAGTGCTGGTTTGAAAACACATTTTCACATATAAATATGTAAAATCACATTACAGACTAGCATTAAGAGGAAACTTTGCAATTGATTTTGATCGTGGGAACACTAACTTTATTTTTAATTGAAATATAGTTGGTTTGCAGTGTTGTGTTTCTGGTGTACAGCAAAGTGATTCAGTTATATACATATATATATATTTATATATATACATTTATTTATTTTTCATATTATTTTCCATTATGGTTTGTTACAAGATATTGAATATAGTTTCCTGTGCTGTGCAGTAGGAACTTGGTTATTTTTTTTATATTTAGTAGTTTGTATTGGCTAATCCCAAGCTCCTAATTTATCCCTCCTCCACCCCCATCCCTGTTTGGTAACCATAAGTTTGTTTTCTGTGTCTGTGACTCTGTTTCTGTTTTGTACATAAGTTCATTTTTATCATATTTTAGATTCCACATGTAAGTGATATAATGTGGTATTTGTCTCTTTCTGTCTACCTACTTCACTTAGTATGATTATCTCTAGGTCCATCCATGTTGCTGCAAATGGGCATTATTTCATTCTTTTTTATGGCTGAGTAGTATTCCATATATATACACAACATCTTTATCCATTCATCTGTTGATGGACACTTAGGTTGCTTCCATGTCTTGGCGATTGTAAATAGTGCTGCTCTGAACATTGGGGTGTATGTGTCTTTTCAAATTAGACGTTTCCTTTTTTCCAGACCATATGCTCAGGAGTGGGCTTGCTGGATCATATGGTAACTTTGTTTTTAGTTTTTTAAGGAACCTCCATACTGTTTTCCATAGTGGCTGCACCAGTTTACATTTCCACCAGCAGTATAGGAGAGTTCCCTTTTCTCCACACCCTCTTCGGCATTTAATATTTGTAGACTTTTTGATAATGGCCATTCTGCCAGTGTGAGATGATACCTCACTGTAGTTTTTTTTTGTTTTTGTTTTTGTTTTGCTGTACATGGGCCTCTCACTGTTGTGGCCTCTCCCGTTGTGGAGCACAGGCTCTGGACACGCAGGCTCAGCGGCCATGGCTCACAGGCCCAGCCGCTCCACGGCATGTGGGATCTTCCCGGACTGGGGCACGAACCCGTGTCCCCTGCATCAGCAGGCGGACTCTCAACCACTGCGCCACCAGGGAAGCCCCTGCCCATTTTTTGATTGGGTTGTTTGATTTTTTCTTATTGAGTTGTATGAGCTGTTGTATATTTTGGAAATTAAGCCCTTGTTGGTCACATCATTTGCAAATATTTTCTCCCATTTCATAGGTTTTCTTTTCATTTTGTTCATGGTTTCCTTTGCTGTGCCAAAGCTTATAAGTCTGAATAGGTCCCATTTGTTTATTTTTGTTTTTATTTCTATTACCTTAGGAGACTGACCTAAGAAAACACTGCTACAGTTTATGTCAGAGGATGTTTCGCCTATGTTCTCTTCTAGGAGTTTTATGGTGTCATGTCTTATATTTAAGTCTTTAAGCCACTTTGAGTTTATTTTTGTGTGTGGTGTGAGAGTGTGTTCTAACTTCACTGATGTACATGCAGCCGTCCAGCTTTCCCAACACTACTTGCTGAAGAGACTTCTTCAGCAAGAAGAAGAAGAAGAAGAGATGACTTCTTGCCTCCTTTGTCGAAGATTGACTGAGTGTGGGCGTGTGGATTTATTTATGGGCTCTCTGTTCCATTTATCCATATGTCTGTTTTTGTGCCAGTACCATGCCATGCTGTTTTGATTACTGTAGCTTTGTAGCATTTTCTGAAGTCTGGGAGAGTTATGCCTCCTGCTGTGTTCTTTTTCCTCAGGATTGCTTTGACAATTCTGGGTCTTTTATGGTTCCATATAAATTTTATGATTATTTGTTCTAGTTCTGTGAAAAAGGTCATGGGTAATTTTATGATAGGGATTGCCTTAAATCTGTAGATTGCTTTGGGTAGTATGGCCATTTTAACAATATTCATTTTTTCAGTCCAAAAGCATGAAATGTCTTTCCATTTCTTTGAGTCATCTTCAGTTTCCTTTATCAATGTTTTATAATTCTCAGCATATAAGTCTTTAACCTCCTTCGTCAGTTTAATTCCTAAGTATTTTCATTTTTTGGATGCAGTTTTAAAGGGATTTTTTTTTAACTTTCTGATATTTCATTGGTAGGGTAGAGAGGTGCAACTGATTTCTGTATGTTAATCTTGTATCCTGCTACATTGCTGAACTCTTTATCAGTTCTAGTAGTTTTTGTGTGGAGTTTTTTTTTTTTTTTGTGGTACGCAGGCCTCCCACTGTTGTGGCCTCTCCCGTTGCGGAGCACAGGCTCCGGACACGCAGGCTCAGCGGCCATGGCTCACGGGCCCAGCTGCTCAGCGGCATGTGGGATCCTCCCAGACCGGGGCATGAACCCGTGTCCCCTGCATCGGCAGGCGGACTCTCAACCACTGCGCCACCAAGGAAGCCCCTGTGTGGAGTTTTTAGGGTTTTCAATATATAGTATCTTGTCATCTGTGTATTATGACAATTTTACCTCTTCCCTTCCAATTTGGATACCTTTTATTTCCTTTTCTTGTCTGATTGCTTCGGCTAGGACTTCCAATATTATGTTGAATAGAAGTGGTGATAGTGGGCATCCTTGTCTTGTTCTAGATTTTAGCAGGAAGGCTTTCAGCTTTTCCCCATTGAGTATTATGTTGGCAGGGGAACATAAACTTTAAATCTCAATTAAGCAAAAAATATTATCCCCACAAAAAGAATTTCATTCTCTTTAGTGGATATATATTACAAAGAAAAATTGTACTAAATTTTCATCACTATTATATTTAGAATTTTGTAACAGTAAAATTTATGAAAGTTTGTTTTCTCTCTGTAATCTTTTGTTGTTGTTTTTCTGTATTTTGATGCTTTGAAGCTGGTCCTGGAAGAGACTGCCCCTCTCAGGGCTAGCCAATTTCTAGAGATAGTAAAGGATTACCTGCTAATGTTCCTTTCATGGGCAAACCAAGCACTTCACAGCCTGTACCCTCAACCACATCCTTTATGGAGCTCTTTAACTAGGGCCACTATTCCCCACTCCTAATTACCCCAGGGCCAGTTACCAGATAACTAGAAACAGCCTCTACAGAAACAATTTCACAATAATTTATTAACCTTTGCATATACTAAATATTAAGAAAACAAAGAAGTTTGGAATTATTTCTGTTCTCAAGTTGGGGATGGGTAAAATACATATGTAAGAGAAGATAACAAACAACTTACTCTTTTTGGCTACTGAAAGTCCAGTTTTTATTTTACCTGGTTATTGCTTCTAGTCTTTTTCTAGAACATACATTTCCATACAACTGGAGATGTCATGATGAACATAAATTTAGCTATTGTAGTCTGGTTTATGTTAAATATGCTAAGTAAATGCTGACCTGATTCAAGTGATTTAAGTTAATTCATCTCTGTGTAATTTAAAACATGAATTAATGGTTTAGCTTACATGAATTATAAGTTCATAAATCGACTTTATGAAAAATAGACTTTGTCTTTTAGAGCAATTTTAAGTTAACAGCAAAATTGAGAGGAAGGTATAGAGATTTCTTTCATTACTCCCTGCCCCAACACATGCATAGCCTCCCCCCATTATCCTCCACTAGAGTGATATATTTGTTACAATTGGTGAATCTACATTCAGCATCATTATCACCCAGAGACCATAGTTTGCATTACGGTGCACTTTTGGTGTTGTACATTGTGTGGGTTTGGATGAATTGATAATGACATGTATCCACCATTATAGTATATAAAGAGTAGTTTCACTGCCCCTCAGATCCTCTGTGCTTTGCCTATTTATCCCTTTATATTCCATAACCCCTGGCAGCCACTGATCTGTTTTATTGTCTTCATAGTTTTGCCTTTTCTAGAATGTCATATAATTGGAATCATACAGTATGTAGTCTTTTCAGGTTAGCTTCTTTCACTTAGTAGTATGCATTTAACGTTCCTCCATGTCTTTTCATGACTTAATAGCTCATTACTTTTTAGCATGAATATTAAATCATTGTTCGGATGTATTACAGTTTATACATTCACCTACTGAAGGACATCTTGGTTGCTTCCAAATTTTAGCAGTTATGAATAAAGCTGGTATAAACATCTTTGTGCAGGTTTTTGTATGGACATGTTTTCAACTCCTTTCATGTGCTGAGGTGCACTTGCTGGGTTGTATGGTAAAACTATGTTTAGTTTTGTAAGAAACTGCCAAACTGTCTTCCAGAGTGGCTGTACCATTTTGTATTCCCATCAGCAATGAATGAGAGTTCCTGTTACTCCACATCTTTGACAGTGTTGTCAGTGTTTTGGATTATGGTCATTCTAATAGGTGTATAGTGGTATCTCGTTGTTTTAATTTGCATTTTTCTCATGACATATGCTCTGGAATATCTTTTCATATGCTTATTTGCCATCCATATATCTTTGGTGAGGTGCCTGTTAAGGTCTTTGGCCCATTTTTTAGTTGGGTTGTTTGTTTTCTTATTTTTGAATTTTAAGAGTTCTTTGTTATTTTAGGTAACAGTCCTTTATCAGATATGTCTTCTGCAAATATTTTCTGCCAGTCTGTGGCTTGTCTTTTCATTCTTTTGACAGATTTTTTGCAGAGCATAAGTTTTTAATTTTAATGATGTCCAGCTTATCAGTTTATTTAATCGATTGTGCCTTTGGTGTTGTATCTAAAATTCGTCACCAAACCGAGGTCATGTAGATTTTCTGTTATGTTATCTTTTAAGAGTTTTATAGTTTTGAGAATTGGATTTTTAAAAGTTTTAGTTTTTAATAAGGGGGATAAATGTTTGTTGAAGAAAATCTGATAATTGTAGAGATAAACAAGAAAAAATAAATAACTTCACTACTCACAGATAATCATTAATTTTTACTTATGTTCCTATATCTTTTTAATGGATGTTTGCAGATACACTTATATTTAATAGTACATAGAATTTGAAAGGCTATTGAAGTCTGTTTGTTTTTAAATCCAAAGTGATATTACTATAAGTGACTGCTAATGTCACCTGTTCATGAGGAGCACATTTGATAAATCTGTGAGTTTTCATAGGTAGAGGATTATTGAAAACATATTTTTTTCTTTATAGAAAGCTGTACAGCTTTTTTGACATGTTATATCATGAACATTGTCTCACCAACATTTTTCTGTAACTTGATTTTGAATGTTTGCATAGGATTCTAACTTACAGATGAGTAGATATTTAAATAGATAAATATAGAAATTTTCATTATTTTCACACAAAATTGACATCTTAATTTACACATTACTCTGCAATTTGATTTTTTTCACTTAGTATATTATGACTACCCTTCTAGATTAATACATATACTTCCAACTTATTAGTTTTAGTATTTGTATAATATTCCATAGTGTGGAAGTTTCTTATATTCTTTGCTGTTACTCTCTTAATGGACCTTTGGCAACTATAAACAGTGCTACAGTAAACAATGTTATACATATACCCTTTTGTATTAGTGCATTTATTTCTTTAGGGCACTTTTCCCTATGTAGGATTGCTGGGTCAAAGTGTATATGTATATACTTTATAATGAATATTGCCAAATCATTTTTTCATAAAATTGTGTCAGTTTCCAGAGTCACTACTATGTGTTCTTAAGATTCCTGTTTACCTACATTTGTGCCTGCATTGGATTGGTGAAAAATGGTCTTGTCATTTTAATTTCCATTTGTTTAATTTCTATTGCTAGTGAGGTTTGGCATCTTTTCCTATATTTATTGGCCCTTTGCAGTTCCTCTTCTGTAGGTTGCCTGTGTTTGTCCATTTTTCTTTTTTTCTTTAATTTATTTGGTTGTACCAGGTCTTAGTTGTGGCTCGCGGGCTCCTTAGTTGCAGCTTTCCTTAGTTGTGGCACACAGGCTCCTTAGTTGAGGCATGCATGTGGGATCTAGTTGCCTGACGAGGGATCGAACCCAGACCCCCTGCATTGGGAGTGCGGAGTCTTATCCACTGCGCCACCCGGGAAGTCCCTGTCCATTTTTCAAATCCAGAATATTAGTTCCATATCTTTTTGCTTGTTATTTTCACTATAGCTTCAATGCCAAGAGCATTTTCTGCACACAGTGGGCATTCATATATTAAATAATATCTGAACGTACTGTTCTTTAAGCATGGTGAAGGTTATCCTGTCTAGGTACAGGATTCTTAGATTGAGATTCTTTTTTTTTTTTTTTCCCCCCTAGCCATGAGGTAATGTTCTAGTGCCCTCTGGTTTCTAGGGTTATTAGTGAGAAGTCTAGTGTTAATCTTAGTCTTTTCCCTTTTCAGGAAACCTGTTCTTTTTCTCTGAAAGATTTTTCTCTTTGTGATTGAAATTGAGTTATTTTTACTTACAAGATTGTATCTTTTTTTTTCATTAAATTGTCTCCCTCTGCTTGCCTCCCTCCTTCCCACCCCGGGCCAATCCACCCAAATTAAACCTGAGTCTTAGGTGTTTCAGTCTGAAGACTTCAGTCTGTTTCTGCAGCTAGGGATTTTTTTTTTTCCTCAATAAGAGGAGAATAGAACAAGGTTTGTCCTGTTTTCTTTCTTTAATTCATTATTTGCAGACCTCCTGAATTTGTCTTACAAGTCTCTTACCTTTCAGTAATGATTTTATCAAGAAGGGACAAGCTGTCAAGATGGCAGCATAGAAGGACATGGAGCTCACCTCCTCCCACAGATATATAAAATAATACATCTACACGTGGAGTAGTTCTCACAGAATACATACTGAAAGCTGGCAAAAGATCTAATACAACCAAAGCTGCAAGAAAGATGCCCACATAACTGGTTAGGATGAAAGGGGAAATAAAAAGGAATCAGGACAGGACCTGTACCCCCTGGGAGGGACCTGTGAAAGAAGAAAGGTTTCCTCACCCTGGGAACCTCCTTCACCAGCTGGGAGGTCCACTGGGACAGATAGGGAGCTTCAGAGACGAATACAGGAGCCAGCTTATGGCCAGGTAGGGTAGAGGGAGACCAGCATAGACGGTCCTTGCACATTGGTGCACTTTCCAGCCCCACATGCAGGCCTGCCGGTATGTGCAGGGGCTGGATGCTGAAACTCGGGCTTCAGCGGACAGACCTGGTGAGGGGACTTGGTTTGGCTGTGCAGAGATAGCCTGAAGGGCCTGAAGTGTGGTCTGGGATGCAACTGGCACGGAGCACAGGTCTGCCATAGGAGCCCCATTGTCAACACACGAAGGGAAGGGTGTGGGCCCACCACAGCAGCCTCATTGTCAGCATGCTCCCAGCAGGACATGGCTGCAGCCACTGTGGACTTTGGAAATGTGCACCAGCAAGTTTTGGGAGCGTGCAGGCGCCACCAGAGTGGGTGTGCATATGCAAAGGCAGGGCTGAAATCTGAGCAGATTACCAGCACTCCCATAGTGGGTGCAGGAGCTCGACTTCCGTGGGTTTTCACACCAGTGCCTTTGTGAGCATGCACATCCCTGAGAAATGTATGAGTCTGTTGATTATTGATGCTCCTGTAGCAGAGGCTGGTTTGAAGGCATTGCCAGCAATATTGTGCTTTGTGGGCGCACACACCGGGTGGCGGGTAACATCACGGAGTTGCATGTCCTGGTGGATAGCTCCTGGAGAAAAATACACAGAGGCCCCTTTCCTAGTGAGAGCATTCCAGTCCTGCCTACCTCACACTGTAGCTTAGAACTGGATCTGGGGGCTTCTACTCCAACAATTGGGGAGCAGACCCTGCTCCCAACAGGGCTGTGACAACCACAGAGCAAAGAAGAGGCCCCGCCCAACATCCAGTGCAGGCTCTGGGCACCACAACACAACCCCTCTGTCAAGGGGATAACGGCCAGAACATGGCAGGCATCCGTACCAAATACAGGCCTTGCACCAAAAACACTGGACTCACACAGGCTACACAGGGATGCTCCCAAATAAAAAACAGCCCTTTAAGACCACAGTAGATAACTGTGTCTCCTAAATTCAGATAGAGAAATATGAGTAAAATGAAAAATTGGAGGAACCACTCCCAATTAAAAGAACAAGAGAAATCCCCTGAAAGAACACAAAATGAAAGAAACCTCTCCATTCTACCAAACCCTGAGTTCAAAAAGGAGGTAATAAAAATGCTAAAGAAATTAAGAAAGATTATTGATAGAAATGCAGATCACTGTAACAAGGAACTAGAAACTATAAAGAGGAGCCAGTCAAAATTAGACAATTCAATTGCCAAGATGAAAACTGAGCTAAAGGCAATGAACAGTGGACTAAATAAGGCAGAAGAATGAATAAGTGATCTGGATGATAGAATAACAGAAATGACCCGATCAGAACAGCAGACAGAAAGACAAATGAAAAAAACAATTGAAAGCAACATATGAGATCTGTGGGATAATGTTAAGCATTCCAATCTACGCATAATAGGGATCCCAGGAGAAGAAAGAGAAAAGGGGATTGAAAGTGTATTTGAAGAAATTATGGCTGAAAACTTCCCAAATCTAAAGAAGGAAACAGATATCCAGGTACAGGAAGCACAGAGGGTCCCAAACAAAATGAACCAAAACAGACCTACGCTGAGACATGTTATAATTAAAATGTCAGAACTTAAAGATAAAGAGATGATTCTTAAGGCATCAAGAGAAAAACAGTCAGTCAGTTACAAGGGAACCCCCATAAGGCTATCACCTGATTTCTCTACAGAAACTTTGCAAGCTAGGAGGGAGTGGCAAGATATATTCAAAGTCATGAAAGGGAAAAATCTGCAGCCTAGGATACTGTACCCAGCAAAATTATCATTTAGAGTAGAAGGGGAGATAAAGAATTTCCCAGACAAGGAAAAACTAAAAGAATACAGCAATACTAAACCTATCCTAAAAGAAATATTGATAGGTCTTCTCTAGATAGAAAAGAAGCAAGACTCTGTAGGAAAGAGAAATCACAATAGGAAAGGCAAGTACATAAAGGGATTGTTTGATCACTTAAGGAAGCCAGTACGTAGATTTTTTAAAAAATCAAAAAAATTTGTGAAAGTGATTATAATTACAATGAACAGCAAGGGGATAACATGAAGATGTAAAATAGGACATCAAAGTCACAAAATGTAGGGGAGGGGAGTAAGAAAATATAGATCTTTTAGAATGTGTTTGAACTTACATGACTACCTGTCTAAAGCAAGGAGATATAGTAATGGGTTAACATTTGAAAATCAGGGTAACCATGAATCAAAAACACAAAAGATTACAAAAAATAAAAAGAAAAGAACTCAAGGATAATAAAAAGAAAACTGTCAAACCATAAAAGGAAAAACAAAAGAAAGGAACAAAAAAAATACAAAATCAACTGGAAAACAAGGTTTAAAATGGCAATAAAGACATATCTACTTATCAGTAATTACTTTAAATGTCAGTGGACTAAATGCTCCGATCAAAAGACAGAGAGTGGCAGATTGGATAACAAAACAAGAACCTATAGCATGCTGCCTACAAGAGACCCCCTTTAGGGTAAAAGAAACACATAGACTGACAATGAGGGGATGGAAAAAGATACTTCATGCAAATGGACATGACAGGAAAGTGGGGGTAGCAATACTCATATCAGACAAAATAGACTTCAAAGCAAAGGCCATAAAGAAAGACAGAAAAGGACACTGTACAATGATAAAAGGATTAATATAAGAAGAGGATATCATATGTTAACATGTATGCACCCATATAGGAGCACCGGAATACATAAAACAAACACTAACAGACATAAAAGGAGAAATTCCTGGGAATAAAATAATAGTAGGAGACTTTAACACCCCACTGACGTCAATGGCCAGATCTTGCAGACAGAAAATCAGTAAGGCAACCGAGATCCTAAATGACACAATAGAACAGTTAGACTTAATTGATATCTACGGGACATTACATCTTAAAAAACCAAACAAACAGGATAAACATTCTTTTCAAGCGCACATGGAACATTCTCTGGGATAGACCATATGCTGGGACACAAAACAAGCCTTAGTAAATTTAAGAGAATAGAAATTATTTCAAGCATCTTTGCTGACCACAACTGCTTGAAACTAGAAATCAACCACAGAAAGAGAAATGAGGAAAAAATGATTACATGGAGACTAAACAACATGTTACTAAAAAAAACCGAATGGGTCAGTGGTGAAATCAAAGAGGAAATTTTTAAAAATCCTGAGACAAGTGATGAAACACAACCGTACAAAATCCATGGGATGCAGCAAAAGCAGTTCTAAGAGGGAATTTCATAGTGATACAGGCCTTCCTCAGAAAAATCTCAAATAAACAACATACCCTACTACCTAAAAGAATTAGAAAAAGAAGAACAAATCTAGATTCAGCAGAAGGGAAGAAATAAAGATCAGAGAGAAAATAAATAAAATAGAGATTAAGAAAAACAATAGAAAAGATCAGTAAAATTTATATGGAACCACAAAAGGCTCAGAATTGCCAAAGCCATTGTGAAGAAAAAGAACAAAACTTGAGGCATAACCTTTCCAGACTTGAGACTATACTACAAAGCTACAGTAATCAGAACAGCATGGTATTGGCACAAAAATAGACATGGATCAATGGAACAGAATCGAGAGTCCAGAAATAAACCCATGAATCTATGGTCAATTAATCTGTGACAAAGAGGGCAAAAATATACAATGGAGAAAAGACAGTCTCTTCAACAAGTGGTGTTGGGAAAGCTGGACAGCTACATGTAAATTAGTGATGTTAGAACACTCCCTCAAACCATATACAAAAATAAACTCAAAATGGTTTAGAGACCTAGATGTAAGACTTGAAACTATAGACCTCCTAGAGGAGAACATAGGCAAAACATTCTCTGACATAAATGATAGCAATATTTTCTTAGATCCATTTGCCAAGGCAAAAGAAATAAAAGCAAAAATAAACAAATGGGACCTATTCAGACTTAAGCTTTTGCACAAGAAAGTAAGCCATAAACAAAATGACGAAACAACCTACAGACTGGGAGAAAAATATTTGCAAATGATGTGACCAACAAGGGCTTAATTTCTAAAATATACAAACAGCTCATACAACTCAATATCAAAAAATGAATCCAATCAGAAAATGGGTAGAAGACCTAAGTAGACATTTCTCCAAAGAAGACATACAGATGGCCAATAGGCACATGAAAAGATGCTCCAAATCACTAATTATTAGAGAAATGCAAATCACAATTGCACTGAGGTATCACCTCACACCAGTCATCATCAGAAAGTCTACAAATAATAAATGCTAGAGAGGGTGTGGAGATAAGGGAACCCTCTTATACTGCTGGTGGGAATGTAAACTGGTGCAGCCACTGTGGAAAATAGTATGGAGGTTCCTTAAAAAACTAAAAATTGAGTTACCATATGATCCAGCAAGCCCACCCCTGGGCATATGTTTGGGAAAAAAAGGAAAAGTCTAATTTGAAAAGATATATACACCACAGTGTTCAGAACAGCCCTGTTTACGATAGCCAAGACATGGAAGCAACTTAAGTGTCCATTGACAGATGAATGGATAAAGATGTTGTGTGTATGTGTGTGTATATCTATATATCATAGATAGGTAGATACACACACACACACACACACACACACACTGGAATATTACTAAGCCATAAAAAAGAATGAAATACTGCCATTTGCAGCAACATGGCTAGACCTAGAGATTATCATACTAAGTGAAGTAAATCAGACAGATAAAGACAAATATATGATATCGCTTATATGTGGAATCTAAAAATGCAAATGAACTTATTTACAAAACAGAAACAGAGTCACAGACATAGAAAACAAACATGTTTACCAAAGGGATGGGGGGGATAAATCAGGAGTATGGGATTAATGTACACACTACTATAGATAGAATAGGTAAACAACAAGGATTTATTGTATAGCACAGGGAACTATATTCAATATCTTGTAATAACCTATAATGGAAAAGATTCTGAAAAAAATAAATATAACTGAATATGTTTGCTGTACACCTGAAGGTAACACAATATTGTAAATCAACTATACTTCAATAAAAAATTAAAATTACAAAAAATAATGATTTATATCTGTGTGTTTTCTGTATCTTGAGATTGTTTCCATTTGAGCATCTGGAATAAAAGGTTCAGCTGCCATAAAGGATTATTCTTCATCAGTCCATCTGTTGCATTTTTCTATTAGGAAATATTTAGCTCTGAAGAGTCTTGTTTATCTCCTGATAGTATCTTCTGAAAGTGCTTAATATTTTTTCCTTAATTTACTTGCTTTTTTCTGTCTCATCAGTGTGGCTTATTGGTAGGATCCATATATTTAGCTGTTTATTTTGGTCTTTTATCATAAAGTTACTGAGATTCCACAGAGGTGGTATTTTTCTTGGTTTTGTTCCATTAGCTACCCACAGAGGTTAGTCTTTTGTGTGAGCCTCTCTGGCAATGCACACCAGCAGGTGTTTGCTAAAATGACAGTTTGCAGAGGCAGATAAGGTCACAAACTCTTGTCTTCTTTTGAGGCTTAGGGTGTCTCCTCTGCTCAGGCACTTTGAGTGGAAGAGTCTTTAGCTGAAGGATCCTCCAGACCATGAGGTCTGGGAGCAATTCATTTCAACAGTACAGTGTCTGCTCTAAGCCTGCTGAAGTCAGTAGGGTTAAGCGTACGGCCCTGTCAATGTCCACTTCTGGAAGCAGTCACATTCAGCTCTTTGAGGGCTCTGCTTTTTAAGCTTACTTAGGGAACTGTGAAATTCCAGGTATTGGCCCAGAGCCTCAAAGGAGTGGCAAAACACAGCTTAACATTTTCTTAGCCTCTTATGTGAAATATATTGATTATGAATTAGCTACTTACTTAAAGATTCAGAGTTACTATTATGGTAGTTAACTTTCTTGGTGTCTGCTATGTGCTAGGCACTATTGTAAGTGCTTTAAGTGTATTAAAATTAATTTATTCTTCATAACACTCCTCTAAAGGTAGGTAATTTTATTGCTTCCACCATATAGTAGAGCTAACTATGGTAGACAGGTTAAAGCCCCTGCCCCAGATTACATAAATACTATGTACCTAAGATCACGTCACTGATAATGGAATTCTAACCCATGAAGGCTGGTTCTAGAATTTGAAAGTATTAATAATTTTGCCTTGCTGCCTTTCTCTGTTAGCATGGTTGTTTAATCTTACCAGCTATTATGGAATAAAGCTGAATCTAGGAGACACTTTGAAATTTGCTTCTACAAAAAAAATCATTGATAGACTGTGTGAGAAGGATATACAGTTGTATGACCTGTAGAGCAATACAGCATCACTCTCTTTCTGCACATTAAGTCAAAGCCAAGGCAGTCATCCCCATTTAATTTTCTTATGGCCTTCCCCCTGATCCCCAAGTATAGTCATTGTATGCTCTGACATGTCAGTTTTATTAAAAATTCTATTACTATGTCATCAACAGAACCACAGTCACCTCCTTATCAACTTGTACCTTAGAAAGAAATCTCACTGACACTGTTTTTTAATGGGGTGTGAGAAAGAAAATCCTTTACCATTTTAAGAATTGGCCCATAGCTTTTGGGAACGTGTATTCTCTGAGCATCAGAAGTAGAATATCATTTTTGTAGACATGTTACCAGACCATAAATATCCTTACAGTTTTCCTCAGTTTTAGACAATTGATGTATATCCATGCGCAAGGAACATTAAAATGAATTTGATGTACTGTCTTATTTCTAGGACTCTATCTGGCAAATAGTAGCACCAGCATATTTAGGCATTTGCGTAAGTATTGTTATTGAGGCTTTGCTTATAATAGGAAAAAACCTGGAGTCCCTTGATTCTGTGTTCCCATCCAATCACCAGTATTTTGCTAAGTCCTGTCTCTAGTTTACTGCCATCCTCTTCTCTTTATTCTCATTGTCATTGCCTTAGCACAGGCCTTTAGTATCTTTTGTAGATTGCCTAGAACTCAAAACTTTCAGTTACGTTTTTTGTCTACTTGAAATGCATCTAAATTACGCATAGCTATTTCTGAATCACACCTCTTATTTTTTTAATATTTATTTATTTATTTGGCTGTGCCGGGTCTTAGTTGCAGCACGCCACATCTTCTTTGCAGCATGTGGGATCTTTAGTTGCAGCATGCGGGGTCTTTAGTTGAGGCATGCGAATTCTTAGTTGCGGCATGTGGAATCTAGTTCCCTGACCAGGGATCGAACCTGGGCCCCCTGCACTGGGAACATGGAGTCTTAGCCACTGGACAACCAAGGAAGTCCCACTTATATTATTCTTACTTTAAACCTTTTGGTGGCTTCCCATTGCATTCAAAATGTGTTCCAAGCTTCTTAGCCTAGTATTCAGGGCATCTTGTGATCTGGCCTCAACCTGCCATTCCAACTGTTTCTCATTGCTACTCTTAATATTCTCTTTCACACCCAGCTAAATGGAAATGTAGATTGTTCTGCCACAACATGAGTTACTGTGACATGAATTAGAATATAACTTATTTATGAATAAGGGAAAGACATCAGTTTAATTTAGAATTCCTGTTGTTTCATTGTGATTTCTTTTCCCCTTCCCAGCATGTTAATGTATTGAGTCACCAAATAACAGCTGAAAGCAAAGTATAAGAGAGTGGAATACAGCAAATTGTAGAGGAGTACAGTGTTCTAAGTAGTACCCATTCATCTCTCTTTTCTTTTTTTTTTTCTTTTTTTCCCATCTTGGTGTGACCAGACACTGTTTTGGAAGTGATTACTCTGCTATTCTCCTGGATCTCTTTGAATTTTGCTCATCTCCATAACTTGGTGTCTTTAAATTATATTGTTTATACTTCCTTAAATTACACTAATTATACTTCCTTAAATTATACTATTTTTGTTAGGGTTGTTATTTTTCACACTTAACATCTATTATCTTCAAAATGGTGGCTCAAAACAGCCATTTGTTTACTCTCATTCTGTGATTTGCTCTGGGTTTGGTCAAATGGTTCTCCTGATCTCACCTCTAGTACTGATGTGGCTACAGTCATTTGACAGCTCCACTGATGCTGGATGGCCCCTTAGTTACATATCTGGTAGTTGACTGTAGCTGTCTGCTTTGGTTTTCTTTGTGACCTCTTATTTTCCAGTAGGCTAGATAAGGTCTTTCTTGTGATGGTAGAAGCTTTTCAAGAAGCAGAAGTTTCTGAGTCGAACCATCACTTCCATTCCTCTTTTCTAAATAGCTTTATTGAAGTACAGTTGATATACAATAAACTGCACATGTTTGAAATGTACAATTAGATACATTTTGAAACCATAACTACAGTCAAGATAGTGAACAGATCCATCACAGGTTTCCTTGTACCCTTTTGTAATTCCTCCATCCTGCTATGATTCATTCACCTCCCTCTAAAACTAATTATTGATTTGCTTTCTACCACTACAGATTACTAGAGTTTTAAATAAATGGAACCATACAATATGTGCTATGATATTTTTCTGATTTCTTTTGCTCAGCATAATTATTTTGAAATTCATGTATGTTGTCATGGATCAGTAGTTAATGCTGAGTATCTTATTGAATATAACACAGTTGGTTTATCCATTTATCTGTTGATGGGCATTTGAGTTGTTCATAGTTTTGGGCTATTTTAAATAAAAGTGCTATGAACATTCATGTACAAATCTTTATATGGACATATATTTCCTTTTCTCTTGGGTAAATAGCCATGAATGGAACAGCTAGATCGTAAGGTAGGTCCCTTGTGTTTAACTTTTTAAGGACACGCTAAACTTTTTATGAAGTAGTTGTACCATTTTACATTCCTACCAGCAGGGTACAAGAGTTCTCATTCCTCTCTGCCAACTTAAGGTGTGCCTTTTTAATTTTAGCTATTCTAATGAATGTGTGGTGGTATCCCATTATAGTTTTAATTTACATTTCTCTAATAACTAATGATGTTGAACATCTTTTCATTTGTTTATTTGCCATGTGTGTTTTCTGTGGTAAAGTGTCTTTTCAGATCATTCACCCATTTTATTTATTGGGTTCTTTGCTTTCTTATTGAGTTTCTAGAGTTCTTAGTGTATTTTGGATTCAAGTCCTTTATTACATATATGCTTTACGAAGAATTTCTCCTAGTATGTTACTTGTCTTTTCATTCTCTTAACACTATTTTTTGAATGCGTGAAGTAGTTAATTTTGATGGTGTCTGGTTCATTCGTTTATTTTTTAATGGCTCTTATCTTCTTCCTATGCTTTCTTCTAGAAGTCTTATGATTTAGGTTTTATATTTAGGTCTCTGATACATGTTGAGTTAATTTTTATATATGGTGCGGGATATGGATCTAAGTTGTTTGCATATTGATATTCAGTTGTTCCAGCACCATTTGTTGAAAAGGTTATCCTTTCTATGCTGCATTTCTTTTGCATCTGTGTCATAAATCTGTTGTCCACACGTATGTGGGGTTTTGTCTGTTCTCTATTCAGTTCCATGATATATTTGTCAGTATTTTGATTACTCTAGCTTTGTAATAATTTTTGAAATCACAGTGTGTTACTTTTTCAACTTTGTTCTTTGTTTTCAAAGTTGTTTTCAGTGTTTTAGGACTTTTTGTTTCTGTATGAATTTTAGCATCAGCTTGTCGGTTTCTATGAAAATACCTGCTGAGATTTTGACTGGCATTGCATTGGGTATGTGGATCCATTTGGGGGGAGTTGTCATCTTAGCAGTATTGAATCTTCTGACCTATGAACAACATATATCTCTTCCTTTATTTAGATATTTTTAACTTTGTCAATGTTCTGTTATCAGCGTGCAAGTATTTCACGTCTTTTGCCAGGTTTATCCCAAAGTATTTTATATTTTTTGATGTTTTTGAAAACAATATTTAAATTTTCTGATTGTTCACTGATAGTATATAGAAATGCAGTTGATTTTTCTGTTGATCTTGTATCTTGCAACCATGCTAAACTCAGTTATTCTAGTACTGTTTTTGTAGATTCCACCAGATTTTCTCTATAGATAGTGATGTCAAAAAACAGTTTTACTTTTTTCCTTTCCAATCTGGATCCTTTTATTTCTTTTTCTTGCCTGATTTTATTGGTTAGACTATCCAGTACAATTTTGAATAGGAGGAAAGCATTTAGTCTTTTACTATTAAGAATCATGTTATAGGGGCTTTCCTGGTGGCACAGTGGTTAAGAATCCACCTGCCAATGCAGGGAGCACGGGTTCGAGCCCTGGCCCAGGAAGATCCCACATGGTGCAGAGCAACTAAGCCCGTGCGCCACAGCTACTGAGCCTGCGCTCTGGAGCCCACAAGCTACAGCGACTGAGCCCATGTTCCACAACTACTGAAGCCCGCGTGCCACAACTACTGAAGCCCGCGTGCCTAGAGCCCATGCTCCTCAACAAGAGAAGCCACCACAATGAGAAGCCTGCACACCGCAACGAAGAGTAACCCCCACTCGCCACAACTAGAGAAAGCCCGTGCACAGCAACAGAGACCCAGTGTAGCCAAAGATAAATAAATAAATAAATATTAAAAAAGGAAGAAGAAGAATCATGTTATAGATATTTTGTAAATCCCCTTTATCAAGTTGTGGAAGTTCACCCTCTCATTAATTTGCTGAAAAATTTTAATTAGGAATGTTATGTTGGATTTTGTCTAATGTCTTTCCTGCATTTATTGAGACTATCATACTATTTTTCTTTTTTAGTTTGTTAATATGGTAAATTACATTTATAGATTCTTGAATGTTGAACCAACCCATCATTCCTGGATAAACCCCATTTATTTATGATGTATTAATACATTGTTAGATTTAATTTGCTGTTTATAAATTTTACATCTGTGTTAATAAGGGATATTGGCTTGTAGTTTCTTTTCCTCATAATGTCTTTGTCTTCTTTTAGTATGAGGGTAATGCTGGCCTCATAAAATGTTATCAAAAGTGTTCCCTCTTTGTTGGTTTTCTAGAAGAGTTTGTGTTGAATTGATATCTCTTTTCTAAGTATTTGATAGAATTCACCAGTGATAGCATCTGGGCCTACAGTTTTGTTTTGCTTTGTAGAAAGGATTTTAATTGAAATTTCAATTTCTTTAGTAGATATAAGCCTATGTAGGGTACCTCTTTCTTTTCAGTAAGTTTGATAGTTTGTGTCTTTCAAGTAACCCGTCCATTTCATCCAAGCTGGAAATTTACTGTCATAAAGTTATTCATAGTACTCCCTTGTTATTCTTTTAATATCTGTAGAATATGTAGTGATGTCACCTCTTTCATTTCTGATAGTGGTTATTCTCTTTCTTTTTTTCCTGGACAGTATGACTAGAAGTATATCGATTTTAATAATCTTTAAAAAAAACCCAGATTTTAATTTCATTGATTTTATTTTTGTTTTCTACTTCACTGATTTCTATGCTGATCTGTATTATTTCCTCTATTTTTTTTTAATTTGTTTACTTTGGGTTTCATTTGCTCATCTGTTTCTTGTTTAAAGTAGAACCCAAGGTCACTGATTTGGCATTTTTCTTTTTTTCTAATACAGATATTTGAAGCTATAAAATTTCCCTTAAGTACTGCTGTAATAACACCCCACAAATTTTAGTATCCTGTATTTTTCTAAATTTCTGTCTTGATTTCTTCTTTTATTCATGAATTATTTACAAGCATATTATTTAGTTTCAAAATATTTGAGAGTTCTCCAGAAATCTTCTGTCATCAATTTCTAGTTTAATTCTGTTGGGGTGAAGGAACATATATTATACATGTTTTATTTTTATATATGGTAAGACCCCAACATACATTGCTATTATTCTTGTTTAAAAAGTCAATTTACCACAGCCATACCTGAGGACTACCTTCCTGAGCATTCTAATCAATGCCCTGTGCATTATGAGTTTCCTCAGTCTTGCTGGTGGGACAGGGACTGTTTTCAGGACTGTTGGAGCACCATGCACCTTTACTAATCCTTTTGGTTTCTCTTCTGCCTTTGTAGTATCCTCACATGCATGTGCTTATTGGTGCTCTTTGATTCTTTCTCCATGCAGCTCTGTTGTCTCTGGTACTCTATCATATAAATTTTGTTAGTGCCTTGTTCTTCCTGGACTCTCAACATCATCTTCTCAACTCAGGGAGTCTGCCAGGCTCTGTCTCCATTCCCCTTCTCAGTGCTGTGACCTGGAAACACTCAAGAGAGTAAGCTGGAACAATCATAGAACTCACCTCAGTTGTTTTTCATCTGTCAGGGATCACTAGCCTTCATTGCTTGTCAGTGTTTTGAAAACCATTGTTTCATATATTTTGTTTGGTTTTCGGTTGTTTCAGATGGGAGCACAGATTGACTTCAGCTTAATCCATCTTCGTTGGAAGCAGACGTCTTTTTTTTTTTTTTTTTAAGTATTCTGATATAAAACAATGTGATAGAACTAGTAATAATATAATAATTTTTGATGAATATTTGTATCAGAAGATATTCTTCACCTATCTTTGAGAGATTGTGTTATTTATAACCCTTTTTGTTATTTTTCATTTAAATATATTCATAGGTATGAATGTACAAAGTCTGAAAGAGTATACAAAAGTGTTAGATCATTATCTTAGTGGTATGCTTTGGGGTGAGTAATTTTATATACTTGAACATGTATAACAGAAAAATAAAGCTAAAAACAGAGAACATCATTTATAAACCAGTGTAAAGAATTAAAAAATGCTAGTCTGTTATCAGCCTTATTTGAAACTTGATATGACAGTATGTTGGGATAGAAGATACATCTCTAAATCATCAAAATCCTTATCTCTTAAGTTATTATAGAAATCTCTGTGATGCCATTATTTAAGTCATTGGAGCCAGATGCATAAATCTGTCCTATTCTTTATGGTAAAAATGGTATATTCTGAGGAAGAAATGCACTATGACTTGGAATTCTAAAGTATCTGGTGAATTCATGTACAAAAAGGTATTTGGGTTGGTAGAGGAAAGTATTGGGATGCTGCCTACAGGTTAAGCATTAGTTATATATAGCAGTTGATTTGTCTTACGACACGGTTAGATTTAAATTACTCCTGTTTATAGAAATTTACTATTTGTAATGCATCAATCATAAAATAATTTAAAAATACATTTAATTTGGGGTGGCAAGTGAAAACTTCCCAAATGCCCAAACAAAGCAGAATAGAAACAGGCAGTTAATAATAATAATAATAATAATAATAATAATAATAATAATAACCGTATCAACTACCACCACCACCTGTAGAATTCAATCTCTTTTTAAAATGTGGAATTAGGTGAGGTAGTTTGCATGGTGTTTTAAAAGCTCTGTTACTAGATTTGCAATTGAAATAAATGATGTCAAACTTTAATATTCATACCTCTCTGACTGATAATTTGTTGCATTATTAATATCCTTTTACATTATTGTTTCTACTTCTTTTTCTTCTAAGTAGCATTAGTAGAGACAAGTCTGTCTCTTCCATCTTCTATTTAAGTAGTGATTTTCTTTTATCCTCTGAATACCTTTATCCTTATGAACTTACGGCCCTAATTCATGGATATACAAAAGAAAAGGACATAAAGACTTGTCATGTAAGTTGCCTACAGATTGTTGGGCCTCTGTAATTAAAGGCACATAATCCAGTAATATACCTTGGAGAAAGAAAAAAATATTGTTAAGATAAGGATGATAACAGGAAAGAGAACTTTGAAGTTCTTTATTTTGTCTTTTCATTAACTTAGAGAAGTTAGTTTTGGGGTGTGTGCGTGTATTTATGAATGCATACTCGAAGAAGGTATTGGTATTGTTGCCCACAGATTAAGCAATAGTTATATACTTTTTTGCAGTATTTTGGGGATAGGAAGAGAAGGGCCATCATAACACTGCATAAAAACAGTTTTGGTATAGATACACAAAGATGCTACTTTTTAAGGATGATCATTTTTTTTACTACCAAAACTTTTTAAGTTGTTCAAAGGCAGGACTGGTCATGAAATTATCACTGATGAATGTCATTGAGATCTGGAAATAAATAGCATTTAATATACATGCAAAGCTGTAGAAACTTGGTAAAGATCATTGATACAGAATACCAAAATAGTAAATCAAGCCATTATTTGTAATTTGATCTAGTATACTGTCTATATAAAATTTCTAAATGCTTGTGCCAAGTGATGCTGTGTTTTTCCTGGCATTGTAGTCTTCTAAGCGCTTGTTAAAATTCTGAGTATATTATTAGCATTTGATATTCAGAAATGTTGAACTTTTGACCTTGAGTGACTGATATTCAGACAGTGGTTGTATGTTATTCATCTAAGTACTAGACTGTATTATTTTACTTTTCTAGCCCCTGTAACAGTAGAGTTTACACATTTTAAAGAGTCACTAATCTATATAGGGGTCATGATGTCTGTGAAACTTTCAGTATGGTTTGATTTGAATCCATTTTCTTTTTGATCCCATAGTTTTCACATTAGAAGAATAAAAAATTGCACATGAGGAATTAGAATGATGATCTTTTCTGAAGCATTTTAACCTTTTTTCTTTTGTATCCCAATATGTTGAATTAGAGTTTTGGAATACATTAAAATATTAAAGTTTATAGCTTAGAAACAAAACACCTGGCTTTGCTGAAGAAATTGAGTATTTCCTCTAGCATTGCTTTATGTGAAAAACAGAAAACCAGCACTGGAAAGAAATTTGAAACTTTGAATAATTTTTTCCGTTTCTTTAGTTCTACTTTGGGTAAAAGCCTCCTGCCTCTAAAATGATAAGAATTCAGTGTGAATATAAAGAAGTTTGGGTAAATCATTGCCACTTCACTCTGTTAATGCCTGAAAATGTTTGTTTAGAAAAAGCTAAATATTGTATTTTCTGTATTTATATAAATGTAAAATGGTTGTTTGAACTTTACAAGTGAGATATGTGCCATGATCATATGATGGCACTGTTTGTTTGTTTTAATATAATTTATATATATATATTTTAATTGAAATATAGTTGATTTACAATGTGTGTTAATTTCTGCTGTACAGAAAAGTGTTATACATATATATATGTTTTTTAATATTCTTTTCCATTCTGGTTTATCACAGGATATTGACTATATTTCCCTGTGCTGTACAGTAGGACCTTGTTGTTCATCCATTCTATGCACAACATGTTTGCATCTGCTAATCCCAAACTCCCAATCCATCCCCCCCCACCCCCCCATCCCCCGGCAACCACAAGTCTGTTCTCTATGTCTGTGAGTCTGTTTCTGTTTTGTAGATAAGTTCGTTTGTGTCATATTTTAGATTACATATATAAGTGATATCATATGGTATTTGTCTTTCTCTTTCTGACTTATTTAACTTAATACAGTTTATATTTTTAAAACATTTTATTAACTTAGAAAAATTAGCTGATGTTCAAATTTTTTAAGTTGGAGGTTTGCTCTGTTTTTTCTTCTGTCTTGGTATATTTTGTAGTAAATCACAGGCTAATTGATTGATTTTGAAATGTATAAAATATATTATTCTGAAGTTACACTGTATAAACTTTGAGTCAAGAATTTCATATTACATAATAGTGATATTACTATTTAGTGACATAATTGCTTTAAAAACTCAGAAAAATTATTTGCCATATTATTCCAGAGTTTAAAACGTTCTGTATATTTTGCAAAATAATCATCTATTATTGAATAATAAAGTTATTTTAGAATATTAATGTCTATAGCATGTTATGAACTATTGATTTCAATTACCTATGAAATATTTTGAAATCCGTAAATCCCTTTCATGAGTTACTTTAAACAAGATGGACTATATTGAAACAAAGTGATTTTTTATTTGCATAATTAAGCTATAGCTCTTCAAAAGGGGGTTCTTGAAGTGTTTTCAAAGTAAGAATATATAAAATTAAGATTACAGTCATAGCCTTACCCTTTAATTCATGGTAAATAAAATTTATCTTTCAGACGGCAAATGGCTACATCTTGTTTTTTCATATAACATCTACAAGAGGGGACAAGTACCTTTATGAACCAGTGTATCCCAAGTAAGTTTGTTGTCTTTCATTTTTTAAATATTTGATTTGCATACTTTGTATTCACAAAACATTACAGTTTGGGGTTGTCTGAAGTGCTAAGCCAGCATTTCCAAAACACTGTTTTAAAGATTACCAGGTCTTTGAACTGCTGTCACTTGAATAAAGAATTCTATAATTCAGTAAGTCTGAAAATCTTGGATGGATGTACTGTCTCCCTTCGTGGACATTCAGAATTACTATTAAAATACTCCAGATCTAGCATCCTTTAGTTTTTATTGGGGATGTATGAGCTAAGATCATGAGGGGAAGAGGTGAAGTGTCAGTAAGCTATATGTACTTTTTCCTGTACATTTTAGTATATGCATAGAAAAAATATGTACTCCAAACAGTGGGTTACCTCTTGATTAGAATTTGAGGGAACTTGGACTTTTGATCTTTAATCTGTGTTGTTCTGTATGTTTTGCATTGTTTTTTTTCCTTTTTTGTTATTTGCCTTACTTTTGAAATAAGAGAACATTTTATTAAAAGACCTTTTGAAATAAAAGAACATGTAATGTAATTTTCAAGTATTTCACCTTTTAAAAAAACGATCAAGCCATTAAAACTGGATGAAAATATAAATGAATTATTTATCACATTTCTAGATGATAGAAGACAGAGGTTATTAGTTATATAAGTAATTAAAGGGAAATAGATTACATTATATGAAAGTTTAAATTTCTGAAAATTAACAGAAAAAAAACAAAGACCAACATTAAAAGGGCAGATAACAAACGGGGGGAAAATTTTGCAGTAAATAAGACCAAGGCTATTTTTTATATGAAGGGATCATATAAATTGCTAAGAAACACAAAGATTTCAAAAGATAAATAGGTAAAAGCAATCTCATGAGAGGAACTATCTCCATTTTAATTCTCAATTTAGACACTCTCCTGTAAATAAAAAGCAATAAACAGAATCACCTGTACTTAACTTTATTTTTTATACTATTATAGGTGGGCAGGGGAGGGAAATAACATCCCTTGAAACAGTGAAAAATACAATTTTCTTCCATTTGCCAACATGATTTACATATATGTAGAGTGTTTTGGAATAGTATTTTGAGACTCACTTTTTGTTTTCCAGAGGTTTTTAAAAGTTTCTTACCTTTTAATTCTAAGACTCCAGGGGATACTGCTTAACTAAGTAGTAGTCCCAACAATGCATGAGCTATGCTGTGTTTGACTGTATATGTTAAGCTAAAGAACTAAGTAAAGAGCATTATTGTTTCGTTTTGTTTTTAAACTTGGATGTTCTTCCACTGTGTTGAAGAGTTTGAGTTTCAATATATGGGCTCAATAAAATGTGTATTGCCTTAGAGTAGCATAAATAGAAATTAAGGGGGGATATAGGCTTTGGTGTCAGATAGACCTGGAACTGAATGTCAGTTCTGCTGCTTTTCAGCTGTATGTCTCCTATCAAGTTAAAATACCTCTAAAAACCTGAGTTTCCTCATCTGTAGAATGAGATAACAGTAGTAATTATTTTATAGGATTAAATGAGACCATGCATATTAAATGTTTAGATAAGTGCCTAGCTTGTGGAAAAATTAATAATGGACAGCTGCTATTATTATTAATATTTTTTTCTCTCATCAAATTTTTACTTTATTTCTAATGTTTTAAGTGATTATATATATAAAGTGATTTTATACATTACATAAATTATATATATTATATATATTTTTTGTTTTTAACTTGATAATATACTTTTTTCAGAGTTTAACTTCTAGTAACTGCTACATAAAATCAAGCAAAATCTCTAATATGGAAACAGTTTCGCAGAGCAGACTAGAATCAGCCTATTATGCATTTGTTTGCTAGACTACTTTCTAGTTCGGTTTTTTAGTCTAGTAAGTTTCTTAGTTTTTCTGTAGAACCTGTTTATAAAATGAGAATAAAAATATTTTCTTCTTCAGTTGTTTGGAGGGTTATGTGAGTTTAGGTTTTTAAAACGTGATTTGAGGAGAGTTTTTAAAAAAAAATTAGTTTTTATTGGGTGTAAGATAAGCTCAAGGATGTATTATACAATATGGAATATAGCCAATATTTTGTAATAACTGTAAATGGAAAGTAACCTTTAAAAATTGTATAAAAATTTTTAAAAATTAAAAAAAATTAGTTTTGAGAGTGTATCATCATCTGTGCCATTGTAAACACTTATGCAATTCAAGACTGTGTTCTAAGCACTTTTTCAGACTAACCTAATCCCTGTAGCAACCTGTTGAGGTAGTTATGTACAGTAACTATACAAACTGCAGCACAGAGACGGCTAAGTAACTCACCCATAGTCATACACTAGTAAGTGACACAGTCAGGATCTAAACATAAATGTTGTAGCTTCAAAATCTGTGTATTTAAATTAACCACCAACACTACACTGCTTCAACCCTGTGTGTGCATTTAGCCATCTACTACTTTGGGTTTTATTTGGGGAGTTAGGGAACCAAAAATGGATAAATGATCTGGAGTGGTTTATAGTAGTCCTGAAGAATAGAGATAGCGTAATTGAGGCCAGTGGTTAGTCATCCTCTTCACAGTTTTAGAAACGCTATGGTCTCTTGCTTCTCTTCTCTAAATCTTATAAGTTCCTCCCATGAGTTTTTCTATAGTATCTCAACTTCCTTGTATTATGTGACAGCATCTTAACCTCAGACTGCCTCTTTTCCCATAGTGCTTCATCTTAGAACAGGTCGGATGCCCCCATAATCTTTCAGAGTTTTCACATAGTGTTGTTTCCAACATCCTTCCTGTTGATGGTGGGAGTCAGGCTTCAGCAATGGTTACAGTCTTATATTAAATGACTCTTTATGCCTCGAAGGTCATTTAGGTCATTTATTCTTTGATTAATGAATTTTCCATTTCTTTCATCCTTTGCATCTTTATAAATTCCATTCTATATTAAAATATTCCTTCATATTGGTTACACAGGCCAGTGGGTGGACTTATCCATTGAAGGTCGTCTTGATGGCTTTTTCTTTCATTTCTTGTAACTTACAGTGCAATTAATGAAGGAAACTCTGCCAGGGATAAAGCAGAAATAATTTGTGTTAAGCTTTAGAATATGTTCATGTGTTTATGTTTAAATATGAGTTTGGTAGATCTTGAAACTGCAAATCATACTAATCTCATAATGAAAATAATTTCAGCAAACATTTCATCATTATGTATACTACTTTGAGAGCAGAGATTTTTTTCTCCTTATTCTGTTTTTCCACCTTATTGAGACCAGCCTTATTGAGGTTAGTGTTCTTTTAAAAAGAAAAGTTACTGTACTAAAATTCAGTATATTTAATTATCAACTATTAAAGATGAAGATATTATCTTCTTCACTGAAAAAAAATCACTCCAAAACAACTATCAAAATTCAAACGTCCTACTCCCTCCCCAAGGCCAGTATTTCTGTTACGAATTAGTGCTAGGTGGGAAGCAAGAAGAGAATAATTAGTTGAGGTTAGCAATTTCTAACTTCAATACAACTTGCCTTTTCAAAAATCCTGCTTCTTGGGAACTATACTCAATATGCTGTAATAACCTATAAGAGAAAAAAATCTGAAAAATAACATATTATATATATACACATATATATTATATATACAACTGAATCACTTTGCTGTACACCTGAAACTAGCATAACATTGTAAGTCAATTATACTTCAATAAAATAAAGCTTCTTGCAGGAGAAACCTGCAAGGAAGGGGATGTAAACATTTACTCAGTTACATCAAAGAGAATAAAAGATGTTTGAATTACTTACAGATGTGAAAGATTCCCCTCAACATTTGTTTTTTTCTTTTTGCTAGTAAGTTTTGAGTGTTAGTTTTCTGGAGAATAAACTTTAACTGCTTTTTTCCCCTTAAGCTTCTATAGATTTAGAAAGCTATTTCTAACAATATATCTTGGTCTAAGTTCAGTTTTTGAACTTGACAAAGTACGTTAGTTATCCTAACGTTTTTGATTCCCTTTGATCTTCTCAAAACGTTGCATGTGTAGTTTGATTTCAATATGTATGTATTCTGTAACAGTACATGTGTAACCTTTAGCTGTTCAACTTTGCATCTTTTATGTATCCATTAGCTTACATTATAATTGCATGAGCATTTACTAATAAGATTAATTAGCAACGTTATTCTATAAATTCTGGACAGTGAAAACCACTCCTTGTTGGCCACACTTCTAAGACTGGCACCTGAATTCAAAGAATCACAGAATTGTTAAAAGATCTGCGTGATTCAAAGAGCCCTATGCATTGTTCTTATCAGACTCAAAGCTGTCTGATTTTGTGATAATGTAAATAAAAAGCTTTTTTTTTTTTTTTTTAAGAAAAATGATATAAAAGGCCTGGTGATAAAGAGTACTACCTCTTTCAGAAAACTCTTCTGAAAAATTGTTGTCATCCATCCGTCCATTTAAGTATTAAATTTTGTCAGGCTCCAGGACTGCTTTAGATACTGGGATGCAGCAGAGGAAAAAGAAAAAAGAAAAACAACAACAAGAAACTCTACTCATACAGCCTGCATTCTTGTAATAGATGGTGATAAATAAGTAAAATACATTACAAATTAGGTGATACATTCTATGCAGAAAAATAAAGCAGGGAAAGGGAATAGGAAGTGGGGAAACAACTTGAAATAGAGTGGTCAGGGTCTTTACTGAGAAGATGATGTTTTAAAAGTTCTCAGTGAGATGAGGAAACAAAACATACGCCCATGGCCGGAGCATTCTGGATTGGTGAGATTTAGAAGGTAAGAAAGTTAATAAGAAGAAATTACTGTGAATAAATCCTAGGTCTTATCTAATAACTTACAGTGAAAAAGTCAGAAGGGAGAAATTTTTTATTAAGTATAAAAAGAAAAATTACATTCTGCTTTTTAAATAACCTAATCCTGGGAAAGCCTACAGTTTATTCTCTTTTTTTGTAAATGGCACCATCATTTGAGCTTATTTATTCTTACCACTTAATAACTCCAATAGCCAGTCTATATCAAGTCCAGTATATTCTACCTTGTATCCCTCATGTCTCTCCCTTTCTAATTCTCAGCAACACTACTTTAGTTTGGGTTTTGTCATTTTTCTCCTGGATTATTGTAATATCTTATTAATTCATCTTTTGTGGTTTTCCCCTAAGTGAATTTTTCTAACATAAAATTAACTTGCCATTTTTCTACAGTTTTTCAGTGGCTTTTCTTAGCTTTCAGGATTAATCATGTTGCTTACTTTTTTTGAGTTTTATTTTACAAATCTGAAGAATGGAGTTAATATCCACTTCATGAAGATGTCATTAGGTTTAAATCAACACCTTAAATTACTCTATAGTACCTAAAATAATGCTTTACTGTTCCCTAGGATTTTGTTCTGTGTTCTCTTGTATTCTGCATGCTCTTACTGGCTTTAATTATCCAGTATATGTGGATGAGGTTCAGACGTTTCCGTAATATAGTACCACTTTCTTAAGCTTCTGGCCCACCTTTCTGGAACAAATCTATTTAGATGTCTCTAGGCAGCCTCAAACTCATCATGTCTAAACCTAACTCATTTCCTCTCTACCAAGCCAAACATGTTATTGCTTTTCTAAAATTTATTGCCATTACCGTGATCTTTTATACAGTGTGTGATGTTGAAAACCTTGTAATCTTTATTTCTTCATTTCTCTTCTTTGTTTGGTAATAAAATTGTATTGATTGATTACAACTCTCTAGTGCCTTTAAAATTTGCTAGTATGTATTTTACTCTCACTTGTCATATTAGGGGTGTTCATGGCCTCTCCTTGCCTATTGAAAAGCTTGTTTACTAACTCATTCTTGTCCTCTAGTCTCTTTCTCCTCCATACAAAAATCCATTCTTTGCACTGATAACCAGATTTATTCTTCAAAACAGAGACTTGATGATGTGATTCTTGTCTCAGAAACTTTTTTTTAAAGTCTGGATTAACTTTGTTCTAAATAATTAACACCTGGATCTAAAGATACAAAAAATGCTAGCATTATACATCAGTACTTCCTGGAATATTATTTCAGAAAGATCATATCGGTAAATTTTTTTATTTCTAAATTTTTTATTGTGGTAAAATACACATATTGTAACATTTATCATCGTAACTGTTTTAAAGTATAGTTATATAGTTGGCCCTTTAACAACACAGGTTGGAACTGTGCAGGTCCACTTATACATGGATTTTTTTCAGTAAATATGTACTGCAGGATTCTTGGTTGGTTGAATCCAAGGATGCAGAGCCACATATATGGAGGGCCAACTGTAAAGTTATGCACAGATTTTCGAGTGCATGGGGGTCTGCATCCCTAACCCCCAGGTTGTTCAAGGTTTATCTGTACTTCATATAAGTGAAACCATACAATATTTATCTTTTGTGACTGACTTATTTCACTTAGCATAATGTCCTCAAGTTTCATTCATTTTGTAGCATATGTTAGACTTCCCTTCCTTTTAAAGGTTGAATAATATTCCACTGTATGTATATACCACATTCTATTGTGAATAATGCTGCTATGAACATGGGTATTCAAATGTCTCTTTGAGACCCTGATTTCAGTTCCTTTGGGTATATACCCCAAAGTAGAATTGCTGTATCTATTTTTAATTTTTTGAGGAGCTGCCAAACTATTATCCTCGAGGGCTGTACCATTTTCTGTACTTAGTGCACAAGGTCTCTAATTTCTCTACATTTTTGCCAACACTTATTGTTATATATGTATTTTTATAGTAACTTGTAGATGTGAGGTGGTATCTCACTTTAGTTTTGATTTCATTTCCCTAATGATAGTGATGTTAGGTACTCTTCTAATGTGCTTATTGGCCGATTGTATATCATTGGAGAAATGTCTGTTTTGAGTCCTGCCCCTTTTTGAATCAGGTTGTTTTGGGTTTTTGCTGTTGAGTTTTAGGAGTTCTCTATATATTCAGGGTATTAATTCCTTATGTCATAAACTTATGTTGCTCTCCAGTCCCCACAAAATAAAGTCCAAGAGATCTGGCTTGGCATTTAGAACCTACTTTTCCCCTATCTCTAGCACACTGAACCCACACTTCCTATGTATTTTAATTCTGTTCATTTGCTATTTGCTTTACTTGGTATGCCTTCACCACTATCTTTTTTATGTAAGAAAGCTATCTCACTTGGTTTTCAAGCTCAGGTCAAGTATTTATAAAGCTTTTGACCTCAACTCTCCTATCTTACCTTGTACCTAAGAAATAGCTGATCCCTCATGTATGATCCCATGGCACTTTAAAAAAATTTACACTGGTAGTCCATGAATATATTCTTATAAAAACAAACAAGTACTATGTTGAGGTATGTTCCTGCTGTGCCTGCTTTCTGGAGAGTTTTTATTATAAATGGATGTTGAATTTTATCAAAAGCTTTTTCTGCATCTATTGACATGATCTGTGGTTTTTATTCTTCAGTTTGTTAATGTGATGTATCACATTGATTGATTTGTGGATATTGAAAAATCCTTGCATCTGTGGAATAAATCCCACTTGATCATGTTGTATGATCCTTTTAATGTATTGTTGGATTTGGTTTGCTAGTATTTTGTTGAGTATTTTTGCATCTGTGTTCATCAGTGATATTGGCCTGTAATTTTCCTTTTGTGTGATATCTTTGTCTGGTTTTGGTATCAGGGCGTTGGTGGCCTCATAGAGTGAGTTTGGAAGTGTTCCTTCCTCTGCAATTTTTTGGAATAGTTTCAGAAGGATAGGTGTTAACTCTTCTCTAAATGTTTGATAGAATTCACCTGTGAAGCCATCTGGTCCTGGAATTTCATTTTTGGGGAGTTTTAAAATTACTGATTCAGTTTCAGTACTGGTGATTGGTCTGTTCATATTTTCTATTTCTTCTTGGTTCAGTCTTGAGTGATTATACCTTTCTAAGGATTTGGCCATTTTTTCTAGGTTGTCCATTTTATTGGCATATAGTTGTTTGTAGTAGTCTCTTATTATCCTTTGTATTTCTGTGGTGTTGGTTGTAACTTCTCCTTTTTCATTCCTGATTTTATTGATTTGGGACCTATATTACAAACCAACAGCTAATATCATCCTCAGTGGTGAAAAAGCTGAAAGCATTTCCTCTAAGACCAGGAACAAGACAAGGGTACCCACAGTTGCCACTTTTATTCAACATAGTATTGGAAGTCCTAGCCACATCAGTCAGAGAAGAAAAAGAAATAAAAGGAATCCAAATTGGAAAAGAAGTAAAGCTGTCACTGTTGGCAGGTGATATGATACTATACGTAGAAAATCCTAAAGATGCCACCAGAAGACTACCAGAGCTCATCAGTGAGTTTGGTAAGGTTGCAGGACAGAAAAGTAATATACAGAAATCTGTTGCATTTCTATACACTAACAATGAACTATCAGATAAATTAAGGAAACAGTCTGATTTACCATCACATCAAAATGAATAAAATACCTAGGAATAAACCTACCTAAGGAGGCAAAAGACCTGTACTCAGAAAATTGTAAGATACTGATGAAAGAAATCGAAGATGACTCAGATGGAAAGATATACCATGTTCTTGGATTGGAATAATCAATATTGTTAAAATGACCATACTACCCAAGGCAATCTACAGGTTCAGTTCAATCCCTATCAGAATACCAATGACATTTTCCACAAAAGTAGAACAAATAATTTTAAAATTTGTATGGAAACACAGAAGACTCCAAATATCTAAAACAATCTAGAGAATGAAGAACAAAGCAGGAAGAATCACATTCCCTGTCTTCAGACTGTACTACAAAGCTACAGTAATCAAAACAGTATGGTACTGGCACAAAAACAGACACATATATCAATGGAACAGGATAGAGAGCCCAGAAATAAATCCACAAACTTATACTCAATTAATCTGACAAAGGAGGCAAGAATATACAATGGAGAAAAGACATTCTCTTCAGTAAGTGGTGCTGGGTAAGCTGGACAGCTGCATGTTAAAGAATGAAATTAGAACATTCTCCAACACCATATACAAAAATAAACTCAAAATGGATCAAAGACCTAATGTAAGACTGTATACTATAAAACTCCTAGAGGAAAACTTAGGCAGAACACTCTGACATAAATCACAGCAATATTTTTTTGAATCCGTCCCCTAAAGCAAAGGAAACAAAAGCAAAAATAAACAAATGGGACCTAATTAAACCCAAAAGCTTTTGCACAGCAAGATGCAGGAATAAAGACGCAGATGTAAAGAATGGACTTGAGGACATGGGGAGGGAGAAGGGTAAGCTGGGACGAAGTGAGAGAGTGGCATGGACATATATATACTACCAAATGTAAAATAGATAGCTAGTGGGAAGCAGCCACATAGCACAGGGAGATCAGCACAGTGCTTTATGACCACCTAAACGGGTGGGATAGGGAGGGTGGGAGGCAGATGCAAGAGGGGGAGGAGATATGGGGATATATGTATATGTATATCTGATTCATTTGTTATAAAGCAGAAACTAACACACCATTGTAAAGCAATTATACTCCAATAAAGATGTTAAAAAAAATAATAAAAGCTTTCTGCACAGCAAGGGAAACCATTGACAAAACAAAAAGACAACCTACTGAATGGGAGAAAATATTTGCAAACAACATGACCGATAAGGGATTAATATTCAACATACATTAACAGTTCATATAACTCAACATCAAAAAAACAAACAACCCAATTAAAAAATGGGCAGAAGATCCGAATAGACATTTTTCTGAAGAGGAAATGCAGATGGTCAACAGACACATGTAAAGAGGCTCAACATTGCTAATTATCAGGGAAATGCAAATCAGAACCACAGTGAGATATCACCTCACGCCTGTCAGAATGGCCATCATAAAAAAAAGAACATGAATAACAAGTCTTGTCAAGGATGTGGAGAAAAGGGAAGTCTCGTGCACTGTTGGTGTGACTGTAAATCAGTGCAGTCACTGGAAAACCGTATTTTTAGTCAAAAGACTAAAAATAGAACTACCATATGACTTAGCAATTCTACTCCTGGGTATATGTCAAAAAAAGACTAAAAACACTAATTTGAAAAGATACATGCACCCCAGTGTTACTAGCAGCATTATTTGCAATTGTCAATATGTGGAAGCAACCTAAGTGTCTATCAACAGATGAATGGATAAAGAAGAATTGGTGTATATACATATATACAATGGAATACTACTCAGCCATAAAAAGGAATGAAATTTTGCCATTTGCAGCACCATGGATGGACTTGGAGGGCATTATGCTAAGTGAAATAAGCCAGTCAGAGAAAGACAAATACTGTGTATCACTTCTATGTGGAATCTAAAAAATACAACAAACGAGTGAATATAACAAAAGAGAAGTAGACTCACAGATACAGAGAACAAGCTAGTGGTTACCACTGAGGGGAGAGGCAATACAGGGGTGAGAGAGTAGTAGTACAAACTATTGAGTGTAAGATAGGCTGCAAGGATATGTTGTACAACAACAGGGGATGTATCTAGTATTTTGTAACAACTGTAAATAGAGGGTAACCTTTAAAAATTGTATTAAAAAGCACACAAATAATGAGAGACATAAAAAGTAAAAAGTGAAATTGTGAACCTTGTCTGCTTTTTCAGATTCCAGTCTCATTTCACTCTCCAGTTAGCTTTATATCTTTTGAGTAAATAAATACCTAAGAGTTGAGTTGCTGGGGCATATCACATGTCTAGTGATTTTAGGTTGGATCATGGGCATTGTATTAGATATCAAGTGTCTGATTTTCATTCTTTTGCTTTAAAGAATGTTGAGGTTCGTTTTGGATGGCAGTTAAGTTGGAGAGCTTCTTGATCCTTTTGAAGCTTGTTTATGTATTTTTAGGGTAGGTTCAACCTTTACTGTAGACTAGCTTAGCCCTTCTGAGCTCTCTGCTAATGTCCTGGGTCTTTAATGAGGTCTCTTTTATGTGGTTAGAACTGGAATGTCTCTTAGCCCTATATGAACGGTACAGCTTAAAACTCTGGTAGTTATTCTTTGGCTGACCTTGTGGGGTTTCACCATATATATGCATAGCTTAGTATTCAGCAAGACTTAAGGGGAATCCCTTAAGCTCTAGGTTTCTAGAGCTCTTTCTCTGTATCTCTCACCTCTCTTGTACTCTGTTCCACAAATAGCTGCTTCTGCTTCCCTGAACTTTAATCTTTTTCTCCTCAGCGTAACAAGACTGCCATATTATGCTTGTGTCTTCCCACCATACATGGTAGTCTAGAAAGTGACTTCTATCAGAAAACCTTGTTTGTCTCCCTTCACTCAGGATTATAGTCCTGTGCTGCCTGTTATGCAGTGTCTGAATATGGTTGTTTTATATATTTTGCCCAGTTTTTTGTTTGTTTGTTTGTTTCTTGAGGGCTAATTTGGCACCAGTTTTCTGTTAGTATAGTAACAACGTGACTGATGACCACCTATGTGTCCATCAGTCAGCTTGAACAATTTTCAGTCTTTATTCTCTGAGTATGTTTTAGCACATTCAAGATATCATCATTTTATTTCATGCCCAAATACTTTCATTATTGATATTCTGGTAAACAATTAGGTTGACTGAAAATGATGAAACAGGAGGTATGGAGTTTGATGAAAGAAACCATCCTGAGCCTTTCCAGAACTATGGTCGGAGAACCAAAGCCTTTTGGTCCAGAATTCACCTAGGATTGCCAGAACTTCCTGGATCAAGCCTAATACATTCCAGAATCATTTTAAAATTTGATAACCTGAGTTGTAAGAGAGTAGATCTTGAAAGTTCTTATCACAAGGGGAAAAAAATTGTAACTGTGAGGTGTTGGATGTTAACTAATCTTATTGTGGTAATCATTTTACAGTGTATACATATTGCAAATCATTTTGTTGTGCACCTTAAGCTCATACAGTGTTCTATGTCAATTACACCTCAAGAAACTGGAAAAAAAATGTGAAAATCTGGAATGAGATTTTTTTTCATCATCATCAAACACTTATTGTATGCTTTACTATCATTTGTAAGGCACTGGCTATTCTGTTGCTGAAAAGGTATAAGATGCTAATGAAGAGAGACATATTTAAAATTAATGGCAATATGCAGTGGCAAATGCCAAGTGAATGAACATCCCTAAAGGTGGTAATAGCATTTCAGGGGAAAATACTTGAGTTGTCAGGGAAAGGTTTGTAGATAAGGAGATTTGAGCTATACTTGGAAGGAAAGATAGGCCTTAGGGTAAGTTATGTTGCTAGGAAAAACACTGTATAGTTAGCTATACTTCTGAAATTCCTATCCCATTTCCCTGTGTCGTGCACTGCTCGCCCCACCCCCAGCACCACCAAATCCATCAGATTATCTGCTATGTTATTGTTTTCTTTAGCTGGCACTTAAAGTATTTGAGATTTCTTGCACACTAGACTTTGTTGAAATCAATGCCTGTTGAATTTAATTGCATAGTGACAGTTTTCTGTATCATCTTGTTCAGCCCTCCAAAGCATACTTGACATATATATTAAAGGCAATTTTTTCTCTTTTAAGACTTCTTTGTAATTTTTATGATACATTTTTGAGTACTGTAGTTTGCTTTTTATTTTTATCAATTTAGTGGGAAACTACTCCCTCCTCAAGGCTATGGGAAGTTTGACTAGTAGTTGAGCTACCCCTCATTTCATTTTTCATTGCCCTTTGGGGGCTGTTCATTGACATGAATGCATTGCATTCATTAGAATGGAAAGCTAGGAAACTTTGCTGTTTTTAAAAATAAATTTATTTTTATTTTTGGCTGTGTTGGGTCTTCATTGCTGTGTGTGGCTTTCTCTAGTTAATGGCGAGTGGGGGCTACTCTTTGTTGCAGTGCACGGGCTTCTCATTTTGGTGTCTTCTCTTGTTGCGGAGCACGGGCTCTAGGCACGCGGGCTTCAGTAGTCGTGGCATGCGGGCTCAGTAGTCGTGGCTCTCGGGCTCTAGAGCACATGCTCAGTAGTTGTGGCACACAGGCTTAGTTGCTCTGCAGCATACGGGATCTTCCCGGACCAGGGCTTGAACCCGTGCCCCCTGTTTTGGCAGGTGGATTCTTAACCACTGGCACCACCAGGGAAGCCTGGAAACTGCTTTTAATTCATGAAAAATACATCAGTAAAACAAAACTCTTAAACTGGCTTAATTTCATTTTCCCTACTTTCTTATGATATTGGACTTAATATTACTACCTCTGATAAACATATAGCAGTTTAGAGATGTGGAGAAGAGAATGGCATTTGAAATTAGAGCCACATGGGTTTCAGTCTGGGCTCTACTTTTTATAGGCAATAACTTTGGAAAAGCTGCTTGTTCAGTTACTTTCTATGTTTTTGTGCATCTATAAAATGAGAACAATGAGTTAGTACGTTCTTAGTAAGTTGCAGTTGTTGTCTAGGTTGCCTTTTGAATTATTAAACATAATCTGCTTCCACTGGATATTTAAGACAATTTGTGTGTGTTCAGGAAAGAAGGAAATTCAAGTTCACTAAATACATGGATTCTCTTATAACCCATTTATTTCTCTAAGGTCAGTAGTAATGTCCCCTCTTTCATTTCTGATTTTAGTGAGTTGAGTCTTCCTTTCTTTTTTCCTTAGGTTTTTCAATTTTGTTGATGTTTTCAAAGAACTACCTTTGCTTTGCTTGATTTTCTCTATTGTTTTCCCATTCTCTGTTTTTTGTTCATATCCACTCCAGTCTTTATATGCTTCCTTCTGCTAGTTTTGAGTTAAGTTTGCTCTTTTTCTAGATCCTTTTAAGGTGAAAGTTAGGTTATGGATTTGAGATTTTTCTTCTTTTTTGGTGCAAGCATTTTAGCTGTAAATTTTCCTCTGATCACTGCATTCACTGCCTCCTATGCTGTTTTGTTTTCATTTTCATTAGTCTCAAAGTATTTTCTAATTTTCCTTTTGGTCTTTTCTTTGACCTATTGGCTGTCTCAGAGGTGTTATTTAATTTCCACATATTTGTGAATTTTCTAGTTTTCCTTCTGTTATTGCTATCTAGTTTCATTTCATTGTGGTCAGAGAAGATAATTTCAATCTTTTTAAATTTATTGAGGCATTTTGGTGGCCTAACATGTTCTATCCTAGAGAATGTTTCATGTACATTTGCGAAAGAATGTGTATTCTGCTGTTACTGGGTAGAGTTTGGTATACATCTTAGGTCTGAGTGGTTTATAATGTTCAGATTCTCTGTTTCCTTACTAATCTTCTGTCTAGTTGTTCTATGCATTATTGAAAGTGGGGTATTGTCCATTCGTTACTTTAGAACTATTGTCTAGTCGTTACTTTAGAACTATTTCTCCCTTCAGTTGCTTCAGTATTTGCTTCATGTGTTTTGGGACTCTGTTGTTACATGTGTTATCTGTTTATAATTGTTATATCTTCTTGCTGGATTGACACTTTCATCAATATATAATGTCCTTTATCTCTTGTAACAATTTTTGATTTAAAGTATTTTGTCAAATATTACTGTAACCACTAAACTCTTAGTTATACAATTTGCATGGAGTATCTTTTTTCATCCTTTCACTTTCAACTTATTTGTTTCTTTTGATCTAAACTGAGTTTCTTATAGAAAACTTAGAAATGGAATCATATGTTTTTTAAATCTATTCTGACAATGTGTCTTTTAATTGAAGTGTTTAATCCATTTACATTTAAAATAATTGCTGATAAGGAAGAACTTCTGCCATTTTGCTATTTGCTCTCTGTGTGTCGTATCTTTTTTGTTCCTCAGTTCCTTCATTACTGTCTTCTTTTGTGTTTAATTTTGATTCCTTTTTCATTTCCTTTTCTCTGTATATTTCAGGTTTCTTTAGTGGTTATCTTGGGATTATGTAGCATCTTACACTTAGAACAACCTAGATTGGATTAATAACAACTTGGTTTCAGTAACGAAACTATATTCCTCTACATCTTCATCCTTCCCCTTTTATGTTCTTATTGTCACACATTACATCATTATACATTGTGTGCCCATAATGTAGATTTAGAATTATCTTTTCATTCATTAGTCTTTTAAATCATATAGTTAAAAAGGTGGATTTCCAAATCAAAAATACAATATTGGTGGCTTTATATTCACCTATGTAGTTACCTTTACTGGTGTTCTTTATTTTTTTCATATGGCTCTTGATTACTGTTTAGTGTTCTCTCATTTCAACCTGAAGGACTCCCTTTAGTGTTTCTTGTAGTTCAGATCTGCTTGTGACAAAATCCCTCAACTTTTGTTTATCTGAAAATCTCTTAATTTCTCCTTTATTTTTGAAGGATAGTTTTTCTAGTTAAAGAATTCTTAGTTAACTTTTTTTTTGTCTTCCAGCATTTGCATTGTCATCCCACTGCCCCTGTCCTCCACGGTTTCTGATGAGAAATTGGCTGCTAATGTTATTGAGGATCCCTTGTATATGATGAGTCACTTCTCTTGTTGCTTTCAAGGTTCTCTTTGTCTTTCAGTAGTTTGAATACGATGTATCTTGGTATGGATCTTTTTGAATTTATCCTTCTTGGGAGTTTGCTAAGCTTCTTGGATGGTTAGATTCATGTTTCTATTAGATTTGGGACATTTTCAACCATTATTTCTTCAAATATTCTTCCTGCCTCTTCCTCTTACCTTGCCTTTGGGACTCCCATTATATTTATGTTGGTATGTATGGTGGTATCCCACAGTCTCTTAAGCTGTGTTCATTTTTCTTCATTCTTTTTTCTTCCTGCTCCTCAGACTACATAGTTAATAAAATCACTCATGAATAATAATCACAAACTATTAATTTGTTGGGTTTTACTGAACCACAGTCTAACAACTCCCAATTATTTGATGTGGTATACAGTTGACCCTTGAACAACATGGGTTTGAACTGTGCAGCTCCCCTTATGCACTTTTTTTTTTTTTTAGTAAACACAAATAGTACAACATGATGCACAGTTGGTAGAATCTGTGAATGCAGAACCACAGATAAAGAGGACTGATTGTGGGACTTGATCATCAGCGGATTTTGGTATGCATGGTGGGTCCTGAAAACAATCCCCTGCACACACCAAGGGACAGCTGTACTGTTTAAGTCAGCATAGGCTAAGTCCCTGCGGTAGAGGATAAAAGCAGAGCATTGTGTACCAAGTGTTGGCTCTTTAAAGTCTCTGCCCAGAAATGACAAAAGTCACTTCCCCTTGTGTTTTATAGGCCAAAGTAAGTCACATGGCCATACCTAATTTTAAGTGGTGAGGAAAGCACAGTTCTATGTACCCAAGAATGAAGAATATATTATGTTTCAGTAGCTTGAATGACAACCAGGTATGCATACAATGTGATTGTATCTGTCTGTCTCTGAGAAGTCTCTGTTAATGACTGGGAACTATAATTCTCAATATGTTTTTATCATATCCCTTCATAAAAGCTTATGATAAAATTGTCTGAAAAGACATTTCTACTGCCACTGCTAGTAGATGCCTTTGTGTACTCTTATTAACAGTCTCCTAATTAATTTACAGACTGCTCCCTCCCCACTCTATCACCAATCCATTCTTTAGCATTCACTGTAATATTTCTTTATGTACACAAAGGTTATTATTAGTCTCTTTAACTCTAGTAGTTTTCAGTTTAACTCCTTCACTTACTAGCTCTGTGACCATAAACAAAATTCTTAATAATAAACTGAAGCTTCAGTTTCTTTTCTGGAAAAATACAGATAATAACGCCTGACTCAAAGGATTATAATCAATCAGTTGACATAATGTGTGCAGAACGTTTTGTACACTCATACTTGGTAACTGCTCAATTTATTGCTTTTTTTCTTCCTGGCATTCAGTGCTCTTCATACTCTCCCTTACAAAAATCTGATGCAATCCTCTCAAATTACTGTTGAACTATAAGTAATAATATTTTTGATCAGAAAGTTAGATTTTTTTGTTAATGTAATTTTTAACAGTTTACTGCATTTTAGTATGTTTGGAGGAAGGGGTGGAAATTATACTGTGAAGTTTATCTCCTAATTTTATAATGGAAGTCATTAAGAAGTCAGGATTTACTTAAATTTGCTATAAAATTCTTACAATACTTTGAGCTCTAATAAATGATAGTATTTATATAAAGGAAAATAGTTCCCAGTTTCAAGATGGGTAATGAGGTTTCCACCTTTTTCTTGAAAATCACCAACAGAACAAAAAGTTGAAATACTGTTTTCATCTTTAATGAGAGCTGGAGGTATCTCTAACCCATGACCTAAAAATTGGATGAGAAAAAATAGATGACTTAGGAAGAATATCAAACCTGAGAGCCTAAGGTTACATATATGATATTGATGAAAAGCAACTTGTTTGATCTGCAAAACCCTAGAATGGCTCAGGCACTAGTACCACAGAATATAGGAGTGAACCAGGGGCCATAAATGGGGATTGTTTCAAAAATCTGAATAAGGAATAGGATTTCTATGTTCTCACCTCACAGGAGACAGGATGGGGATTGTTTCAAAAATCTGAATAAGGAATAGGATTTCTATGTTCTCACCTCACAGGAGACAGGATGTCTGATTAAACCAGAGGGATTCCAGACACAGAGTAGGGCAAGGATGAGATGCTAAACTAAAGATGGGGACTAAGTGAAAGTTGTACTGAACAATAAGATGTCAAGCTTTCTTCCCCTGCTTGGCTCCAGACTTCCGGCTTCTGTACTTGATTGAGGGATTCTTCCTAGGGAAATTAAATCACTCCAGATGAATGACCCAACAGCCTCTCATATTGGAAGACCTCAAACAAAAATGCCTCCCCTGAGGTCCACCAGTTGACAACCCAACTTGAACACATAGAGCTTATAATTAGTTTTTTCTCATTAACCTCTTGAACATGAAGAAAGATGTTATCCATCTTAGGAAAGTTTCTAACGTAAAATAGAGACACCCAACAGAAAAAAGGAAACTCAGAGGAAATAGGCAATACAGGGAACAAAAACACTTTGGGGAAATGAAAATTAACCACCTTAAACAGGTATTGCCTAATTTTAAAAAAATTGGTGCTATAAGAAAAAAGGGGAGGTGGGTTTGAGAAAGTTCCTGGAATGAAAAGTATGATAGCAGAAATTAAAAATTCAATGAAAGCATTAAAAGAAACATTTGACAGACCCTCCCAGGATATAGAACAGTGGCAGAAGAAATGTCTTTTCAGACAACTTTATCGTAGTCTTTTTTGAAGGAACAAACATTCATTCAAGTGTCATAATAAAATAGAGACATTTCAGACTTGAGAGTTCGAAGTTTACTTCTCATGCATCTTTCTAGGAAGCCCCAAGAATATGTGAACCGAGGAAGATACAGGACCTATAAAATAAAGGGTTCAACTTAGGAAAGAAGCAAAGAAATCATAAGGATGATGACAAAGTAAATATCATGTTGATAGCTGTGCATTAGACTTAGTAGGGCATTGGGCATAAAGAGGGATGCCTCCAAGGGCAGAGGGGAAATGGAAATGATAAACTATGTAGCAGGTTTGACCACATAGAAGACTATATTGAGAATTGTTTTGTCAGAGCTATTAAGGAGTATGAGATGACTTAGGTATAAGTTTAAAGAAAACCAAGCAAATGAAAGCATGTGGAAAATTATCAAGTTATTTAAGGAAAGATTACTGAACACTACTTGACCCAGAAGTGAAAAATATTTATGTAATCATCATAATGAAAACAGTTTGGTATAATTATGTTGGGAGGATGGGAAAAAATGGGTAAATGAGAATAAAAAGTTAATGTCTAAAATTAATGATGTTAAAGCAGTGTAAACACATGGTTTAAAAAATACGCAGGTAAATAGAAGAAGATAACAGCTCAAAGAATTCAAGCTGGTTGCCTCCTCACTGAAAGAAGACTACTTCAGTAGTTATTTTTGTTTGTCATAAGCCTTCTAGCACTGTTTGACTATTTATGTGTATGTATTACTTTGAATAATTTTAAAACTAGATGTACATGGAGAACATCTCAGAAAATTCATCACAGTGTTTTGTGTGGTTAGCAATTCAGATATGACTCCTGTAAACTAATAACTCATGGTGTCCTTTTAAGGGTTGTCATATCAAACATACTAATTGAACATGAACATGTTTGGTTAAACATTAGCCAATTTAGCCATTCAGACACGTAGAAGGAATCAAATATTCCAGGTCATGGAAGTAGCAGAGCAGGATAGTAATAAAGCACCACCAGGTTTCTGTATGGAAAGTAATCTAAAACTAATAAGTAAGCATCTAAATAATTTTCTGAGCATCCAAATAATTTTCACAAAGCTAGGAACCTTAACTTGTTAGATTCTTTGCACTTAGTTTTAATAGTATTGGCAAATTGGTTTCTAGGATTGTAGGTGATGAGAAGGAAAGATGATGTAGGCAGGCTAATTGTTGCCTAGAGTAAGTGATAGCTGATAGTAAGATAAGAGACAGATAGCTGTTAAATTCTAGCACAGGCATTGAGAAAGAATGGTCCAATGCCCTATGGATATAAAGATTCCAAAACAGCTTTATAGTCCTTTTGAGGGCTTGTATGTGACAGCTCAATTATGTTGGCATTGACCTAGCCACTCTAGTATAGCCATTTAGTGCCAAGGAGTTTTTGAATTTACCCATTTTGCCACTTAATGTAAAACATCTCCTAATTGCATCCCTGAATCTGACCTTAAGTCTGATACATACCTAAAGGATAGGAATTAAGAATGAGGTGTGGAGCAAGGGAAGATGAGGTGACGATTTGGATCACTTCAGACATGCACTGTATAATAGAATGATATATAAGTTTCGTAGTTGCTCAACTCAGAAAGGGCTGTCAGTCATTTTAAATGTCTGTTGGTTCCCTTGAGAATTAACTTCTGTCTTTACTGTTTTTTTCCCGAAGATTCTTTGCTCTTCTCCCTCTTCTCCCTCCATTCCCACTCCCCCAAATATAAGTTACACTGGTCAGACACATTTATTTCTAATTGATAGATATGTCTGCTATAGTGGAATTTAAGTATGTTTTTCATTTGAGAACCTAAAGGATGAACACCTGATTTTTACGTTTGATTGTGTTACTTTATTTGATTGGCTGTTAGTCACAGAGTGGAGGAGAATTCAGTATCTTTCTCTTTAATCCTGCGTATTTGCTTTTTTTTTTAGAGGAAGTCCACAAGTGAAGGGGACACCCCATTTTAAGGAAGAACAGTGTGCTCCAGCATTAAATTTAGAGATGAGGAAAATATTGGATTTGCAAGCACCCATCATGAGGTACAGTACTTTGGTTAAATTTAGCATTTTGTGATGACAATATACAGTGTAGTTTGTTAATCGCATGAGCAGTAAGAAAGTTGATTTTATTTCTTTTCATTGAGGATCATTTTTTTTAGTCCTAAAAATTCTTGATTAGCCCTTATAAAAAATGTAAAGTTTGGGCTTCCCAGGTGGCGCAGTGGTTGAGAGTCCGCCTGCCGATGCAGGGGACACAGGTTCGTGCCCCGGTCCGGGAAGATCCCACATGCCGCGGAGTGGCTGGGCCCGTGAGCCATGGCCACTGAGCCTGTGCGTCCGGAGCCTGTGCTCCGCAACGGGAGAGGCCACAACAGTGAGAGGCCCGCGTACCACACACACACACACACACACAAAATAAAGTTTTACAGATGGTACATTATTATACTTAAATTACTGTAGTAAAGCCCACAATTTGGGTATACCAACTGTAATTTTATTTAGAAATTTATATTTTTTGATAAGATCTAGAATTGTTTGAATGGTATAACATAGTACATGTTACTTAAAAAGATACTCATATGCATTTGTAAAAACACTGAGGCACTTTTTCTTTTCTTTTGTTTTTTTTTTTGTGGTACGCGAGCCTCTCACTGTTGTGGCCTCTCCCGTTGCGGAGCACAGGCTCCAGATGCGCAGGCTCAGTGGCCATGGCTTATGGGCCTAGCCGCTCCACAGCATGTGGGATCTTCCCGGACCGGGGCACGAACCCGTGTTCCCTGCATTGGCAGGCGGACTCTCAACCACTGCACCACCAGGGAAGCCCAAGGGCACTTTTTCTTGAAAAAACTTCCCAAATATGTTGTTGGGTTAAAAAAAGTGAGGTATACTGTACATAAAAATGCTACTATTTTATTTTAAAGCGAGCTGGTGGTGGTAATTTATGTGTTGTTCTGGAAGAATACGTAAGAAACTGGGCATGAGAACTGAGTGGCTAGGGGGACAGTTTTGGAAAAAAGACTTTCTACTATGTAGTCTTATTAGGTGTTGACCTATATGGATACAATACGTGAATATATTCAACTATCTGAATGTAATACATATGTTTCTTAAATTCTTCTGATTCACAGTTCTAACGAAAGGCTTCCTTCATCATTTCTCTTGTTAGAATACAGTACAGATACTAGAACATTTTAAATAGAATAGTATACAAGTGGCTGGCTATTGTCTTGCCTTGTTTAATCTATCTTTTTTTTAAGTCTCCTCAGAGAAAAAGAATGCCTTTTTGTTGTTGTTTTTATTTGTTTAAATGTGATCAGGGCTACAGGAGATTGAGTTCAGGTTACTCTTTATCTCAGATTTTATTTCAGAATAGAGATCCTTTTCAAGAGTGTAACTTGTGTAAGGAATTTTGAATGTCTGGGTTCCAAGCTGGATGGAACTGTACAAGTATGGCTTTCTACCTCCACCTGGTGGCAAAAACTGTGTGGTTCATGGATATGGGATAGAAAAAGAACCTTTAAAAAAAGAATTCCTGCTGTCTTGTACAAGTTTAACTTGTCAGGTGCTAGTTTTTAATCTACTAATTTAGATGATTGGAAATATCTCATTTTCTCTCAGAACTTCAGTAAAATAATTGCATTTCAGAGCAGTGTTATTATTTAGCACCTGTAACATGTACCTCCTGGAAATTTGATTGGAGAATTCCTATATACTTCTGAATTGAGTGAGGGGGCATGAAACTTGGCCTTTAAATCAACTGTTTTCCTTCCCACTACCAAACATTAGTTAAATAAAGTTAGGGACAATGATTATGCTGTTGCTTATAGGCATAAGATTGCAAGAGTCTGCCATCTTTTAATTTTTGATTGAAGAAAGAATTGGATTAATGTTAAGCATCTACACCTTGTTATTAATTGAGGATAGAGAATATATAGAAAGTTAAAAAGTACTGGGACTTCCCGGTGGTGCAGTGGTTAAGAATTCGCCTCCCAATGCGGAGGATGCGGTTTGATCCCTGGTCAGGGAACTAGATCCCACATGCATGCCGCAACTAGGAGTTCCCATGCCACAACTAAGGAGCCCGCCGGCTGCAACTAAGACTCAGCACAACCAAAAATAAATTAATTAATTAAATAAAATTTTTTTAAAAAGAAAAAAGTACTGATATAATTTATAATTAAAACTCTTAGTCTATTTCTAACTAATACTAATAAATACTACAGTTTATTATCTTCCTTCTTCCCAGGCACTTAGAAAGACCCATGTAGTATATATAGTATCTAATGTTAATTAGGTATTAAACATATTTACATATTTGAGAATCTGTAATTATGAATTATTCATTTTATATTAAGAATATTTGATTAATCAGATTCCAAAATCCTATTATTCACCTCCCCAAATCCTATTATTCTACATCTAAGGTCCTAAATTAAACAACAACAGCAATAACAAACACCTCTGGTATACCACATAGCTGTTAATAAAGCCCATATAAGTCAGTGATTGTAGAGGCTCTCTAAGGGCATAACTTAGAGTATCTTTATGTGTATTTTATGTGTACTTACACGCAGGGGTGATTTTCAATAAAAATCAGTACAACATATGAAGACATAGGATATAAATTATTGGTACAGGGTCCTAACATCTCCCAGGTAGCAAGAATTAATCCTTTAGTTCTTAAATCTTTGTGAGAATGGGAATCAGTGGGGACAGACCCGTGGGTGACTTGAAACAAGGCCTATTTACTAAACTTCATGGAAATATTCAGTACTTTAACATCTGATATCAGCCTTTAATTGAAAGTTTGTTTACTTTCAATTAAACGAGGAGGATCTATTTTTTATAGATTGTTTATCATTTTTGTCACAGTTATTTGTTAATTCCAACGTCAGGATTGTTTATGAGTCTATTTACATTGATGGATTTTTCTCGACTCTGGGTCACATTTTCCTGTTTATTCAGACATCTGGTCATTTTTTATCACAGTACTGTGGATGATGATGGTGTAGAGATTCTGAATTCTGTTAACTTTGTCAGAGGAGTGTTGAGTTTTGCCTAGCAGGCAATTAAATTACTGGAGGGTAACCTTGATCTTGTTCCTAATCGTCATATGTAGTGATTCTTCCAGGGAGATACAAGCTGGGGAGAGGGAGAATGTGGTTTGAAAAAACCGAGGCTGACTCCTGCTGAATGAAAATCACTGGTAAACCAATGACTCCACTAAATTGCCTCTCTTGTATCAGGTCTAAAACAAAGTTTTTATATTCTAGCCACCACATGCTACACAGAAATTTTACCATTAAAATATAAATTTGAAGTAAAAGAATATATAATATTTTAAAAGATGAACTTTTGTTAAACTGGGAATTGTAGTTGACTGCAAATGCTCTGAAGTTCAAGAGATGGAGCTCAGTAAGGGGACATGTTATTCTTATCTTTTTTAATATTTTTATAGTTGGGAAGAAAGTACAGTAAATTCTTCATTATCTGAAATATATGGTGGAATAAGTCATTGAACTCAACTTTCCAAAGAATTAAAAGTTAAAGAAAACATTAAAAATGTTCTTTTCACCATTATGGATTAAAATATTTCTGAAATAGACTCTTAACTTCTTAAGTATGAAAGGAAATTTAACAGTACATAATAGAGTATATAAATAGACATTACATTTTTCATTCTTTCTTAAATTTTTTTTTACAGCATTTGATACTCTTTTGAGTACCCTTTCTTAAGTCTATCTTATTCCCTTGGCTTTCTTGATAGCAGTTTCCACTGGTTCTCTTTCTTTCTCTCTGCCATTATCTTTGTAGCCTCACTTTTGGATTCCCCTTCCCTCTTGACCTTCCTCCCACAAACATTTGGTACCATATGTAACTAACACTGCCCTAGGGGCTTGGCATTATAGGAGTAAACAAATTAGGCATTTATTGCCATGCAGTCGTAATTGTTAAATCTCTTTGCAAGTATCAATAAGTGCTGAGATCATACTACATAATTACTTTTCACTACTTAGTCAACTGAGAGGTCTTCTGCAGGGAGAAACTATTTTGTTCACCTCTGAATCTCCAGCCCAGCATAGTGCCTGTCACAGAGCTCAGGCTTAATTAAATGTTTGTTGAATGGTTGCACAATGTGAGATTCTTTGATACCCTAGAAATACTGTGGTCTAGAACTATGTTCTCCACTACAGTAGCCACTAGTCAAATGAAGTGATTTAAATGTAAATTACAGATAAACAGAATTTAAAATTTAGGTCTTCTGTCACACTAGCCATGTTACAAGTGTACAATCGCCGCATGTGGCTAATGGCTACCGTGTTGGATAGTACAGGTACAGAACGTTTCCATTACTGGTGAAAGTTCTGTTGGACAGGATTAGAGGATTGTTACCTCTACACTCCATGTCTCCGGATTGTCATTCTGTCATTAGTTCTTTTCATGGTTTCTCTGTCTCTTTCCTTTCTTGTCAGCTGTCACTTATCCTTCCATCTTCTAACCTGCTGTTTCAGTACATCTAGTTTTTAAACATAATTCATCAGGTTTGTGACTACAGCAATGCGTGGTCTTTCATTTTTTTCAGAATTTCTGATTCTAGATTGAATTATATATAGATAAAGCTGATATATAGCTAAATTGTAGATAAATGGCAGTTTTGTAAGTGGTTTTATGATCTTGGCATGAATATTCTCCAGAGCAGTTATACTCATATTCATTGCTTTCCCAATATGCTTTTCTTAAAAGGAAATTGATTCTAAATTGCTTACTTCTCTACAGTTTGCAGTCTGTGCTGGAAGATCTCCTGGTTGCTACTTCTGATGGACTTCTTCATCTTATTCACTGGGAAGGAATGACAAATGGGAGGAAAGCTATTAATCTTTGTACAGTACCCTTTTCAGTAGACCTCCAGTCATCTAGAGGTAGTTACACTTTTTTCATGAGACAGAACCAGATGTTTAATATTTTATATAAACTAGTTAGATATTTTTTATGGATGAACATTGGTTTTTCTACTTTGGAATTAATTATGCGAGGGAGGAGGGTGTGTGTGTGTGTGTGAGAGAGAGAGAGAGTAGGAAGGAGTAGTTCAATTGTTTAGTGTTGTTAGGTCATTATGTTTGCCCTTGTAACTGTCCTTATATGGTCTGCAAGCAAAAATATAAGGGAATTAATTTACTATATTTATATTCATATTTCATGTACTTTTTTTTTCATCAGCAGGTTCATTCCTGGGCTTTGCAGATGTGCACATTAGAGACATGGAATACTGTGCCACACTTGATGGGTTTGCTGTTGTGTTTAATGATGGTAAAGTTGGATTTATCACACCAGTGTCAAGTAGATTTACTGCAGAGGTATGACTTATTTACTTGGAATGTTTATTTTTTAATTTTGTATTTATTAATTTTAGTCTTTATTAAACCCCTCCCCTATTTTCCTTATTTAAGATTTTAGGGGTTGTTAATTTTTTAATCAAAACTATACATATAAATAGTGTAAGTAGACAATTCTGTTGACGTGTTAATGAAAAATGATAGTTCCTTTCCTCCTGCTTGTTCTCTTCATGCCGTTTTCATTCTCAGAGGCAACTACTTTTTATTCCTTCACTGGTGATTTTGCTATTTATCTCCACTGCTCTGAGTATTTCCTGTAATTTTTAGTTTTTAGGCTGTGTTCATTGATTTTCCATTGTGGAAAATGACCATGTGCTTCCCTCTTCCCTGTTCCCCCACCCCATCTGTAAGTTCTTCCCATCTTTGCAATATAGTTATTGTGATTTTGATTATATTAGTATCCATTTCATCTTCTTGAATAAATTTCTCTTGGAGCCTTCTGGACGATTGCTTACTCTACATACCTATTTAACACAGTTGATTTTTAGGCTGTCCATCATTATCATCCTGTGGATTTCCTATATTCCTTTATTTTTAGATCCTTTCAGAGTTAATGGTTAATTAATATTTGATTCATTAATATATGAATTTGGTTGCTGTGACAGAGACCCAGAATAAGAATTTGGATTCACTGAAGGCTGTGTGGGCTTTGGTGGGTTTGGTTGACTGTGATCTTCATCATAGGGTGAGCTAACTGGGTTATTTCTTTTCCTCCCTGCTCCGTATCCAGTGTCTGTGGGAGAAGAGTCCTGCAGTCTTTCTCAGAGAATACGTACCTGGCTGGCCCAGTATTTTGGGATTTGAGTTATGGAAGAGTTAGACTAGAGGGTCCAAATTCAGGATGTAAACTCCCATGTATCCCTATTTTTGGTGTGGTCTAGAGACCACTGAGATTTTTTTTTGTTTTTCTCTAAAGAAAAACTCCAGTTTTCTATTGGAGTGGAGGTGGGATATTTCTTAGCTTCTCAGACTGGGAGGTAGGCAGTCCCAGCTACTGATTAAACAGGCTTTAAACCAATCCTACTGCTTTTAGTTCAGCTTTTGAGAGACATTTAAATTCCCAGGCCTTTTGTGTACCTTACAATGTAAATGTGGCTGTTTTTCAACATCATTACTGCTAGTTAAGGATTCTACTCATCCACTTGCTTCCCAGCTTCCAGAATTTTCTCATACCACCTCCTCTCCCATTCTTTGTCCTTGCCAGCATACGCTTTTTGAAAAAAATCTTTTCTGTTATAAAAGTTGGGTTTTAGGAGTCAGAGAAGCTAAATATTCATGTTCAGTCTGTTTAATGGAAAGGATTTTAAGTTTTCAAGGGCATATTTTTCTATATGGTATCAGCTTTCTGTCTGATTTATTTCACTCAGCATAATGCCCTCAAGGTCCATCTATGCTGTTGCAAAAGGCAAGATTTCATTCTTCTTTATGGCTAAATAATATAGTTGACCCTTGAACAACATAGGTTTGAACTGTGCAGGTCCACCCACATCTGGGTTTTTTTTCAGTAAATACATACTACAATACTCTACAATCTGCGATTGATTGAATCAACAGATGCGGAACCATCTGGAGGGCCAACTGTAAAGTTGTATGTGCCGGGGGTAGGTGCCCCTAACCGCCATGTTGTAAGGGTCACCTGTATATTCGTGTGTGTGTGTGTGTGTGTGTGTGTGTGTGTGTACCAAATTTTCTTTATCCATTCATCCATCAGTGGGCACTTAGATGTTTCCATATATTGGCTATTGTAAATAATGCTGCATTGAACATGGGGGTACAGTTTTCTTTTCAAGTTAGTGTTTTCTTTTCTTCTTCTTTTTTTTTGGATAAATACCCAGAAGTGGAATTGTTGGATTATATGGTTGTTCTAACTTTACTTTTTTGAGGAAGTTCCATACTGTTTTCTGTAGTGGCATACCAATTTACATTCCCATCAACAGTGCACAAGGGTTCCCTTTTCTCCACATCCTCCCAACACTTATTATTTCTTGTCTTTTTGATAATAGCCATTCTGACAGGTATGAGGTGATACCTCATTGTGGTTTTGATTTGCATTTCCCTGGTGTTAGTGATGTTGAGCATCTTGTCAGGTACTTTTTGGCTCTCTCTGTGTGTTCTTTGGAGAAATGTCTATGCAGATCATCTGCCCATTTTTTAATCAGAATTTTTTTACTATTAAATGTATGAGTTTTTTATATATTTTGGATACAATCTTTTCTCACATATATGATTTGCAAATATTTTCTCCCATTCAGTAGATTGCCTCTTCATTTTGTTGACATATGTTTGGTATTTAAATGTTTTTACTGAAAACAAAAATATTAGAGCTGGAAAGTGAGTGACTCATTTCTGAATATCAGCTTGTATTAGTATCTGGTTAAAGAAAGTTTTCTAGTAAATTAAGGACTTAAAATAATGAAAAGTAGATGAAACATTATTAAATAAGTTATAAGTAGAAAATATAAATTACAAGAAAATAATACATATCTATTACTGGTAATTGGGAAATACACTAATGCCATATTTATATCAGACATTATTTAAGCACTTGATAAAAATCCTGTTTGGCACTGCTTTTTTTTTTTTTTTTTTTTTGGCTGTGCCGAGCAGTAATGCGGGATCTTAGTTCCCTGACCAGGGATCGAACCCACGCCCCCTGCAGTGGAAGCGTGGAGTCTTAACCACTGGACTGCCAGGGAAGTCCCCTGTTTGGCACTGTTTAATACAGTTAGCAAATGTATTAAAATATGTCAGATTATGCCACTCCTCTGCTCAGAACCCTTCAGTAGGACAAGATATTTAGGACAAAACCTGCTGAGGACAACTAAAAGAGCTGGAGGAAAAATATTTTTTGAATGTGCTTAACAGCTTTGGAGAGCTAAAAAGAAAAGAGCTAACAAGACTGGTTAGGGGAGGCCAGAGGCCCAGTGAGCTAAAAGCCCAGTGTTTGACATGACAATGAGCATGAACAAACAAGGCTGTATGCAACACATGGATGAATCTCACAAACATGTTTAGTGGAAGCGGCTAGACACAAAAGAGTACATGCTATGATTCTATTTTACATAAAATTGAAGGAAAACAAAAAACATAGGCAGCTCTGAATCAGTTCTGTGTGGACGCATGTTTAAGTGTTAATGGTTTAAAGGAAAAGAAGGAAGTGATTACTATGTAAGTCTGGATGTTGTTTCTTTTGTGGTAGAGGTGAGGATAATATTGATCAGGAGTGACACTGTTGGGGGACTTGTGGGTACTGGTAATTCCTAGCCTGAGTGGTAATTTCACAAGTGTTTACTTTGTGATATTATTGTGATGTACATTTCTGCTTTTGTATTTTTCTCTAATGTATTATAATTCATAATAGAAAGGGTTAAAAAAAATTAAAGACACTCCAAATGGCTCCCCATATATGAATTGGAGAAAAAGCCAAAGTTCTTATGGTGACTTTCAAAGCCCTATAAATCTGGCCCCCTATTTCATCTGTTACCTCATTTATTCCTTCTCCTTCCCCCATTCCACTCCACTCTACTCCATCTGCACAGGCCTCTTTGATGTTCTTTGAACATGCCAGAAATGCTACTGTGACAGGGCCTTTCTACTGCTCTATCTCCTAAAGTACTTTCCTCAAGAGGCACCTTCATAGGGAAGACCTTTTAATATTGCATCCTTCCCCCATATACTCTCTTTTCCTTAATTGTTTTATTATTTTTTTCTGTAACATTTACTAACCTCCCATGTGATACTGTACAATTTTTTAAACTTGTCAGTCTCTTAACAAATGTAAAGCAGGGATATAGCTAGGGATTTTGGTATGTTTGAATTTCTGCAGTATCCTTGGCACCTAGAGCAGTACCTGGTGAATAGTAGGCACCTGGAAAATTTTTGTTACAGGGATGAATAAACGAATTTCAGTCTAGGCAGCTGTCCAAAGAAATAGTGCTCAATGCTGTCTTTGCCATTTTTGTTAACTAAAATAATGTCTAGTTTTATTATTAAAACTGAAGAATAAATAAAATTCCTACAAAAAAGTAAATATTCCATATTTAGGTAGTAGATTCTATAGTTTATTTAGGAATTAAATAAAATCTATAGTATTATGTATCAAACAGTTTAATTATATTGGATCATCTAATTTTACTATCGTGATAATCCAGAAATAAAGTGCTGTATTGTAGTGTGCTGATTTTTGTGCTTACTAAACTAACAGTCATCATGACCTTTGCCTTAGAAATTTGTGATCTAGGATGCCCTTGATTTGACAAATAAAAACAGACAAGGGAGCTGAATCTATTCTGTGTCTGTATTCAGAATTAAGTAGCATATAAAGCTTAATATCATTCATTTATTGAAGCTTAATTTGTTGAATTCCAGGCATTGTATTAAGTGGGTTACTTATATGTAAGTTCTCATTTAATTTTCACAACACTCTAAGAGGTAATTTACAGATAAGAAAACTGAAGCTTGGAAAGGTCAAATAATCATTTTAGCAAGTCAGGAGTAGATCTGAGGTGTTATGTCAGGCTGCCAGTTACCATGCTACTAACCACTGTACTATAAAGCAAAGGAGTAATAGAGAATAGTAAGCAATTGACAAATCATTAATCACTTCTAAAGGATAGACGAAATAAAATCAACCATTTTCGATTGATCAGAAAAGTTCAACACTATGTGCTAGGTGACAAGAATAATAATAGTGAGCAAATTAGATGCAGTTTCTACCATCAAGAGGTTTACATTTTAATAGGAAAGTCGTCTTCATTTAATTTGAATTTAGATGTCAGTTATCCATTTTTTAGTGTTTATGAATAGATTAGCACTGGACTGAGCTTACTTGGGAATATTTATTGAACCAGTTAATGAAATTGAGGTTTTTAAGGGAGAAAATCCAGATGGTAGTTCTGATGGGATGTTTTCCTGTCCAGATCAAACCATATAAAGAACCATATAAAGCCTTATAAAACTATGTTTATTGAAGGAGAATTATATTGATAAAAGTATATTTGGGGAACATGCTTTAAATCTTAACTATTTTTCTTAATTTTAGCAGCTTCATGGAGTTTGGCCACAAGATGTTGTTGATGGAACTTGTGTAGCAGTAAATAACAAGTATCGACTGATGGCGTTTGGCTGTGCGAGGTAATTGATATAGATGTCTGCATTTTAAGACTTACTGCCAAAAATAATGGGTTTTTTTTAAACCGTAAGATATTCTTAACACACTTATGAACTTTATTGTGCCTTTCATAATTTATGAATCAGCCTTAATATAAAATTTAAAAGCATTTTAATAGATAGAAGCAAACAAATCTAAAGGGCAGATTTTGGAGATTGTTTAAGTTTGTAAAAGTGAGCTTTTTTTCAGTGGTAGGAAATTGAGTCACAAGTTAAGAAGATTAAATCAGTTAAAATTTAGGTTCTTTATTGTTTAAAAGAAGATCAGGAAGAATGTTTTCCTTTTTTGGAAACAATTCTTTCTTTTTAAGACATCAGTGTTGACTTGCCTTTGAATTAGTGGGTGTGCCTTAGTTAACAAGCAAATTTAAAGCTTATACATAAAATCAATTTCTTGCTTTAATTCAAATAATTCACGTTTTAGAAGTAAAACTGAATACAAATTATTCATTCAACAAATATATTTGTGTCTGCCATGTGCCAGGCACCATTCAAAGCACTTGGGATACGTTAGAAAACAACAAATATACCTGACTTTTTTGAGCTTTATGTTTTAACTCAAATAAAAAGATTATATCAGATGCTGAGAGTAATGCCTTAAAATGTGTATAGTGCTTTTTAGTTTTCAAAACTCTTTCTTAAATATAAAATTCCATTTTGACCTCAAAATGTGACTTAGTGGTTCTGTAGAACATAATATCTAATATAGTTTCCAGCTACATCAAGGTAAGAATCAAAATATTTCTATCAGTATAAGTAATACACTGATAGTGTTATAAATCACTGCCGTCATTACATTGTCAATAATCTGTTTGTGAACTAGGGAATCCTTATCCTCAACACATTGCTTCTCACTGAGGAGATAAATGTAGAAAGTAAATTTAACTTAGTGTAAGGAGAAAAGGGAAGCGTATTTTTCTTCATCATCATGGATTTGATTTGGTCACATTTTGTTTAGAATTTTTAAATCTATGTTTATGAGTACAGTTTGCTATAGTTTTTTTTTTTTTTTTCTCTCTCTCTCCTGGTTAACCAAGGTTATGCTTGTCTCATAAGACAAGTTGAGGAAGGATTTCTCTCTTTCCCTACTTTGTTCATCTTTGAGTGTGTGGCTGAATTTGTCAGTGAAGCCACCTGAGCCTAGAATTTTCTTGATTACTAATTCAATTCAGTTTTAAAATAGACTGAAGAAGATTTAGATTTTTTGTCTCTTAGTCATTTTGGCAGGTTGTATTTTTCTAGGAATTGGTTTCTTTCATATACACTGTCAAATTTATTGGCATAGAGTTTATAATATCCTTTTTAACTTTCATATTGTAACATAAAAACAAACAGGAAAGTGCATAATCCAAATATTCACAGTTTTACAAATAATTATAATACAAACATCCATCTTTTCACAATTCAGTCAAGAAATAGAACATTGCCAGCCCATATAAGTTTTACTCCTGCCACTTTCTAATCATGACTCCCATCCCCTCCTTAACACTTAAAGGTAACCAATTTTGTCTTTCATGATAATCATTTCCTTTTTTTTTTTTTACAGTTTTACCACTCACGTATGCATTCCTAAAAAGCATAATTTAGTTTTACTGAATCTTGAACTTTATATAAATAGAATCATATTCTATGTTTTGTGTCTTGATTCTTTCAGTCAACATTGTGAATTCATCCATCTTACTTGCCAGTAACTGAAATCATTTATTTGGGCTTGATTTATAAGTAGTGTTTTGGTGTATGAATATATCATAATTTATCTGATTTCCTGTTAAAGGACATTTACATTATTTCTTGGTTTCCAAAAAAGGAGACATTCTCTTACATAAATGCATCGTCTTTAGTCAAACACATGGGAAAATTAATGATAAATCCCCAATAAGATCTAATACTGAATTCATATTCAGACTAACCCAGTTGTCACCAAATTTCCTTTATCTCTTTTGTTTCAATCAGAATCATTCAAAATTCATGAATTATATTTGGTTATTATTTCTCTTTAGTTACCTTTTGCCTATAAAAATCCTTGTATCTTTTTTCTTATTTTTATGACTTAACTTTTCTTTGAGTCTAGGTCAGTTGTTTATAGAATATCCTACATTCTAAATGTGTCTCATTGTTTTCTCATAATGGCATTTAATTAGTTTCTGGAACACCTGTTTGAACCTTGAAGGTGGTTCTTATTGAGCCAGTATAGTCAAATGAGTAGGAAGCTCACATCAGCATTTAGAGGAAACTGACAGAGACGGGAACAGTGGTGGGTGTGCAGTTCTACATCACCTACATTCAGGGCTAGCACCCAGGGGTCTAGCAAGGCCAGATTTTAGAAGCCAGGATTCTAGCCCTTCTTCCAGGATAATGAAGGTAGAATCTTGGCCTTCAGTCTTTTAGTTACCTCAGTTTTCATGAATTGGGAGAGGATCAGCCCTTCTTATGGCATGATCGTGGGTTGGGGTGAAAGTTTTGTGATTATAGCTATGTGACATAACTGACCTAGTGGCTTCTAGCCCTTATCTGCCAGTACTTAGCAGGGTTAATTGACTTGAACACCTTATTAGAGTTCTGTAAGAAGCCAGCTTTCTTTTAGGATGACAGTTTACAGCCGAATTCTTCCCCTTATATTTAAAGGTTTGATTAGATTCTGGTTAAACATTTTTGTCATAGGTGTTTTGTACTTCCTATGGCATCATGCAGCAATAGCATTGAGTGGTCTCAGTACTGATGATGCTAAATTTGATTACTTACGGTGGTAATAGCCATATATATATATATCTATTATAGAGATATGTTTTTTGCTTTGAGATTAGTAAGTAGTATCTTTTTAATGAAATATATTTTTCTTTTATGGTGGGCTTATGAGAAATGGAAAGAAAAATAATTGAAGTAATATAGGCACTATAAATACTTAAAACGTTAATTGTCAGTCTTTTGTAACTATTGACATAGCACCTACTTCTTATATTAGAAATATCTGGACTCCTCACTGACTTGTTAGAGTTCAGCAACCCTGAGTTAGCACTTGACAGTTAGATGCAAAGCAAAAACAAGTAAATACCTGCTAGCCACTCAGTGCTGTCTTTCAGCAAGGTATCTAATTGGGCAGGTAGTCTGGATAGATATCTGTTCCAGGCATTTGGCTTCTGACTAAGTTAGAGTAACAGATCAGATTTTCTCTCCTACCTAAAACAGCCAAGAAAATGGACAAAAATATGAAACAAGTATTTTGAATTCAAGACATAGGACATCAGGCAACAAAGGATAGTGATCCCTGAAAGATGAGAAACTAAATAAGAAAACTCTTCAACTGCCCTAGCTTCAATTACTTTGAGAGAATTTCCAGCACAAGGATGGAGAGACAGGGCCTGGCAGATTCCCTGGGTTGAGTGTGTGGAAAGGAAATGAGAGTCTGGGAGACGAAAGCAGCTGGGGCTCACAGGCCAGACATCAGAGGAGAGAGTGGCACAAAGAGAGAACTCCAGAGAGCTGTAGAGGGTTTCTTTTGAGTATTGAGCTGAAATATGGAAGATAAAAGACCCAAATCAAACATTACAGAAGAAAAGATTAATAAACTTGAAGAACACAACAAGAGAAATGATGCAAAATGAAACACAGAAAAAAAGAATTTAAAAACAGAGCATCAGTGAGCTGTGGGATAACTTCAAGTGGCCTATTATTGGAGGTATTTTATTTAGTCCCCATTCTGATCCTTGAGAAGAGTGGGGCCTGGCTGGAAACTGATCAAAGCTGCTGTGAGGAGATCATTTGACTTCTACCTTGAAGGAGTACAGATAAGGGTCAGACATTCTGGCAGTAAGCTAGTGTCATCCTGATGTGTGCAGAAGCAGCCTTGGATTTAAATTATTTTTAAAACAACATTTATGTTAAATTTTCGATCTGAGAATAGCTCTGTAAGCAGAAATAATATTTTTTGTGATCATTATAGTTCAATTTTGAAATATAGCTTAGATGTAATATACAGATTCTTTGTTTTGGTTTCTGGCCCTTTGTAAGTTTGACTCTTGTAAAGATTTTTTAATGGAATAATGATACTTACCATATACATAAGAGTATGTATTATGTGTATACATACAAAAGATAATATAAGGTAAAAAATAACAAAATGAAGATTTCTGAAAGTTTCCAGTACTGCACTGATGTAGCCCCTGCTTGTCTCTGTCCTTTAATATTCCCCTTTCTCCACCAGGGCAGTTACTAGTCTGGAATCTGTGTACATTAGGTCTTGGTTGTATTTTTACCACAAATGTATTTAACTATGTTTTGAATGTTTTTCACAGTATAGAAACAGAATTATACTATTTATATAGATATATAGATGGGTGGGTAGGTAGATATGCTGTCCATTTTAATGCACATGACAAAAATTCATTTTCAGTGCTATATGGTATACTATTATGTAAATATACCACAGTGTCTCTTTCCTTTCTCTTATTGCTGGACATGCAGATTGTTTCCATTTCTTTGCACTTATTCCCAGTACTATAATGAACATTATACATGTCTCAAAGACAAGGATATTTTGGGGGTATATCTGTAGGTGAAATTGCTAGATTACAGAATATGCATTTGTTTAAATTTAAGAGATGACTGCAAATTATTTACAAAATGGTTTTGTTCTTGTTTACACCCCTATCAGCAGAACATAATATCTCCCATAGTCATGTTTTTTTATATTTGTATTTTTACACTAAAAGTCTTTTTGATTTTTACAGTGGTTCTGTACAGGTTTATACAATAGATAACACCACTGGAGCCATGCTACTATCTCATAAACTAGAGTTAACAGCAAAACAATATCCTGGTGAGTCCTCTTCTTTTTTTTTCTTTTCTTCTTAATTAAAGGTAATATGTGTCATGAGGTTTTAAATTAAATGATGGAGGCCAAAGGCCAAATATTGTTAAGATATGTAACAACATTCTCTCTGACCCAAGGATTTCTGTGTAACTAGAGGCTCCTGGGATACCTCTTCATTTAGTTTTCTCTATCCTCACTTAGTTTTAGCCCCTATATTCCTTGTCTGGGTTTTGCTTTAGACTCTTGCCTGATTTCATCGCCTCTGTTATTGTATGCCTTCCAATTCCATTTATTCATTATTCAACAAATAATTATTGAGTACATACTATAGGCCACACACTGTTCTAAATGCTGGTTACACAGCAGTAAACAAACCAGAAAGTCTCTTTCTGAACCCCCTTAGTGACTGTTGAGTGAATCCTGTCCACAGGTGTAAGTCTAAAGTCTGTATCACTGGAAATATTTTTGAATGAAACTAACAGAAAACCCAACTTACTGTTGCTTAAACAAATAGGATTGATTTTCTGTAATAGCAAGAAATCCAAAGGTAAGCTGCTGTTGGCATTCATTTGGCCTTTCTGTCATGATCACAGGGTAGCTTCTGAGCTCCAAGCATTACTTCTGCATTTGAGTCAAGAGGAAAGGAGGAAAGAAGGCATCTATATACTTTTTGATCAGGAAAGTAAAAAAGCTAGATTGAATTTGAGTTCTTCCAGAGAAGATTTCTGTTTGTTTCTTCCAATCACCTGGGAAAACTACATCAGTCTGGAACCCTTTGCATTATATTCTCTGTTTGAGATTTTTTTCAATCATACAAGTTACACAAATTACAGATCAGACTGAGGACTGGTTTCTGGTTGCAGATTCTCGGGGGAACTTCTTTATTTTCCATTCAATACCATGGACAAAAACAGGGAAGTGTTCCTTGCTATTTTTTCACCTTCCATGTGGTAGAGTTTATTTCTCATTCTCCCTTGTTCATGGAATCTTTGTAGTCCCAGCGTTACGTGGGTATCTTCTATTAGATTCCCTGCCTTGGCCAAGCTCTGAGCTTTATCTCCTGTCCCTCACATGCTGTAACTCATCAGATGTAAAAGTCAGGCCTCTAGGGTTTGGCAGAAAAATTCAGGGCAAGAGCACTTGGTACACTCACTTACCTCCCAGTATTTTTGGATATTTTGATGTGTTTAAGTATTCTGTTTAACATTTTAGTTGTTTCAGTGTGGAGAGTCATTCAAGGTGTCATTTCGCTATACTGCCAGAAACAGAAATTTGCTCCTTAAGTTTTTATCATTCTTATTGCATAGCCTTTAAAGGCTTGCATATATTTTTTTCTAAGGACACTTTTTGCTGCAACTGAGAAGAACAGGATGTTGTGTATTTTTATTGTGTTTTCTAACCCTTTTATCTGTTTATTTTTCTATCCATACTAATGTTGTGATGTGCAGTACAATAGCTACCAGCCACATGTGGCTATTTAAATGAAACTAACTGACATTAAAGAAAATTAAAACTTTTCTTAGTTTCATGTTGAATAGCCACATGTAGCTAGTGACTGTCTGTTAGACCAAGCAAATATAGAACATTTATCATCATTTCAGGAAGTTCTCCTCGTTGCTTCTATCAATTGATTGACAGCACTGTATTGAATTTTTTAGGTTGTTTCCTTTTCTCATGTTCTTGGAATGCCAGTTCTCCCTTTGGTTATCTACTAACTCTCACTCCTGCAGTCTTTGTTATGGGAGAGTGCTGCCTTCTTGAGTTATATAACTTTAGACTATAAAAACTGCTTAAAATGTAGGGAGACTTGTGCTGTCCCGCATCTTGAACAGAGACAAGCTTCTGTGTGTTTTTCTGGCTCCACTGGCTGATTTTTACAGGTGGCAGCACTGCAGGAGTCCTTACGTGACACAGCGGCTTCCATTCTGATTCCCAGACTCACGCCGGCCTGAAACTCCTTTCTTGTCTTTGTATAGGATGTGAGACCCCAACTCCCTAGTCATTGCTAGGTCCCATTCCAACCTTCTGTCCCTATATTTCTAACCTTTTTCACCTCACCACTCCCCACTCTTCACACCTCTGCCCCCTGGGCTGCCTTAATTCAAGCACTAACCAAACTCACTTTCAGTTTTCTCCTTTCTTTCTTCAGAGTTCAACCAAACTCACTTTCAGTTTTCTCCTTTCTTTCTTCAGAGTTCAGCTCTGTAACAGAAGGCCTTTGGATTACGTTTTACAGTTTTCTCATTATGCAGATTATCACAATCTATATATATGGTAGGTTACCAGCTAGATAAATTTTCCATATTCCTGCCACTTGAAGATTAGGTTAACTGTCATTAACATTTTATTGTATATCTCTACAACTAGATTTTAATATGTGTATAATACTTGGAAAATAGATATGCATATTATGTACATATGTATATATATGTTTACTTGGGATTAATAGGAATACTGTTTATAACATTTCTGTAAGCTTTGATTTGAGTTTGTATGTTTCTTCTTGGTTTGGTTTTAAATTTCGCTCTTAAATGTGTAAAGTACACTAATAAGATACGAGGTTTCTTATACATATTCCCATTTATTTATTTTTTTGGTTTGGTTTGGTTTAGTTTTGTCATTTGATATGGCTTTATTGGGCATTTTTTTCTATTTTGATAAGAATTTTTTTTAATTGGAGTAGAATTGCTTTACAATGTTGTGTTAGTTTCTCTTGTACAATGAAGTGAATCAGCTATATGTATACATATATCCCCCCCAACTTGGTTCTCCTTCCCACCTCCCCCATCCCACCCACCTAGGTTGTCACAGAGCACTGAGTTGAGCTCCCTGTGCTATACAGCAGGTTCCCACTAGCTATCTGTTTTACACATAGTAGTGTATTTATGTCAAACCTAATCTCCCAATTTGTCCCACCCTCCCTGTCACCCGCTGTGTCCACATGTCCGTTCTCTATGTCTACGTCTCTATTCCTGCCCTGCAAATAGGTTCATCTGTACCATTTTTCTAGATTCTACATATATGCATTAATATACGATATTTGTTTTTCTCTCTCTGGTTCACTTCATTCTGTATGACAGACTCTAGGTCCATCCACATCTCTACAAATGATCCAATTTCGTTCCTTTTTATGGCTGAGTAATATTCCATTGTATGTATGTACCACATCTTCTTTATCCATTCATCTGTCATTAGACATTTAGGTTGTTTCCATATCCTGGCTATTGTAAATAGTACTGCAGTGAACATTGGGGTGCATGTGTCCTTTTGAATTATGATTTTCTCAGGGTATATGCCCAGTAGTGGGATTGCTGGGTCATATAGTAGTTCTGTTTTTAGGTTTTTAAGGAACCTCCATACTATTCTCCATAGTGGCTATATCAATTTACATCCCACCAACAGTGCGAAAGGGTTCCCTTTTCTCCACACCCTCTCCAGCATTTGTTTCTAGATTTTTTGATGATGGCCATTCTGACCGGTGTGAGATGATATCTCATTATAGTTTTGATTTGCATCTCTCTAATGATTAGTGATGTTGAGCATCCTTTCATGTGTTTGTTGGCCATCTGTGTATCTTCTTCGGAGAAATGTCTATTTAGATCTTCTGCCCTTTTTTGGATTGGGTTTTTTTTTTTTTTTGGATATTGATCTGCATGAGCTGCTTGTATATTTTGGAGATTAATCCTTTGTCAGTTGTTTCATTTGCAAATATTTTCTCCCATTCTGAGGGTTGTCTTTTCATCTGGTTTATGGTTTCCTTTGCTGTGCAAAAGCTTTTAAGTTTCATTAGGTCCCATTTGTTTATTTTTGTTTTTATTTTCATTACCCTAGGAGGTGGGTCAAAAAAGATCTTGTTGTGGTTTATGTCAAAGAGTATTTTTCCTGTGTTTTCCTCTAAGGGTTTTATAGTGTCCGGTCTTACATTTAGGTCTTTAATCCATTTTGAGTTTATTTTTGTGTATAGTATTAAGGTAGTGTTCTAATTCCATTCCTTTGCATGTAGCTGTCCAGTTTTCCCGGCACCACTTATTGAAGAGGCTGTCTTTTCTCCATTGTATGTTCTTGCCGCCTTTGTCATAAATTAGGTGACAGTATGTGCCTGGGTTTATCTCTGGGCTTTCTATCCTGTACCATTGATCTGTATTTCTGTTTTTGTGCTAGTACCAAACTGTCTTGATTACTCTAGCTTTGTAATATAGTTTGAAGTCAGAGAACTTGATTTTCCTCCAGCTCCATTTTTCTTTCTCAAGATTGCTTTGGCTATTCGGAGTCTTTTGTGTTTCCATACTATTTTTTATATACATAAAGAACACATTTATTCACATACTTGAATTATGGTGGGAAATGCTAATGTGAGGATTCAAACATAGGCGGAGGAAAAAAGTTTTACTTACTCTGTTAACCAAGGCTGTCTTCTGTAGGCTAAAATCTGTATACCAGCCCTTTGTGGCACATGTACTTATATCAAAAATTTATTAATACTGCAGATGTAAAGAATTTTAATTTTAAAGAGGTGAAAGCTATAGATCTTTTGAATTGCTGGTGGGAAATGCTGCTATGTTTCATTTAACTCTGCAGTAAAGAAACTTGGATTTTACTACACAATGAAATTTTCTCCTCTAATAATTATATATGAAGAACAATTATTAGTTAAAAGAAGATATAAGCACCTATGGTACTGAGGCTGGAGTTTACCTACTTAATCCTAATGTAAGGTTACGCTTCAATTTATTTTAACTTGGATCCCTTTGATATTGCTGATGGAACATGGAGATCATGGTAAAATATTATTCTACATTTTAAAACACCTCATACTCCTCATACTTTGCAGAGTACTTTGACATTCAGTGTTGAATCATTCAAGGGAAATATTATTCCCATCTTACAGAAACTGATTGGCCCAAATCCAAAGGCTTTTTAAGACTACACAGTTATAGTTATTTAAGCTAATAGTGGCCAGAAACGGTTTTTGGTTCATATAAATCACTTGGGTACTGACTTTGTTCTGCTTAGATCGGGTCAAGGCTAATGACCATACTGATTTTAAATAGCCCTGAACGAACAGAATTCATCTCATTATTTGAAGCAGACATGCCTTTCTGCTTGTTTCAACTTGAAGGTATAGGCTGTAAAAAATACTAAGTATTTATGAAGCAATCATTTATATTTAACTCTTCTCACAATTTCTTAACAGACATTTGGAACAAAACAGGAGCTGTTAAATTGGTCAGATGGTCTCCTGACAATAGTGTTGTAATAGTGACCTGGGAATATGGAGGCCTTTCTTTATGGAGTGTATTTGGAGCTCAGCTGATTTGTACACTTGGAGGAGATTTTGCGTGAGTCAATAAAGAAATTTTAGATGAAATAACTCCATTTTCTCCAAGACAATACACATACACAGAAACTTTGTTATACAGCTACTATTTTGCCTTGACTCTGAACCCAAAACAATTTGTAAGGTTCAGAATTAATTTATTCAGAATGTATTGTTTCCTCATACATCCATCCTCTTTCCATCCTCTTAAAACTGACCATTCAGTGAAAATGCATTTATTTATTGAACCCCTATTGTGTATATGATAACATGTTAGATTCAAAGCTAAATCAGACATGAATCTGCCTTCAAGTAGCTTATTATCTAATAAGAGTGGTAAGCTATATACATAAATAACTAGTAGGAAATGAAAAATTACATTCTCTCATTGGGTTAATGTAGGTTAACTCAGCGGGTTGATAAAACTGGGTTAATATCTCTGTCCACTTCATATACTACCCTGAACTTCAGTCCTGACATAATGAACACACCTTCCCAAACTGCATGACCCTGTTAAGAAGTTATTTCGTAACTGGAAGACTATAACTCAGTGATATACCTAGGTGTATTAACCAGGAGTCTCATATTTCATGCAGTATTGTGTATTTCTCTTTCAAAGGAACAAAATCAATTTTTTCAGATTAAAGCTAAATATTACATGCAATTAGAAGACTCTTCTTAATTAAGTTTCTATTGTGTTTCAGTTATAGGTCTGATGGTACCAAAAAAGATCCCCTTAAGATCAACTCCATGGTAAGTTCTTTCTATAAAATATTGATACAGTGTGAAAAACTTGGTTTTTTCTTCTTCTTCTCTCATGTTGATCTGATAAAATTACAAAGCTATTCTAGTCTCAGCAGACTCTTATACAGTTCTTGCTTTGATAAAAGTATTATCTTTAAAAATCAGGAGGCTGCCCAATTTTCAGTATTTGATTTTGGTTTTGTTTAGATGTGTCCAGCAAGCCCTGTCATCTCTGTGAACATAGTGACTGTTCAAATCAGGCCTTTGTTTTTCCAAAGCATACCTCCATTTCTTATGTGACTCAATAGCACCCACTTCCCATGGCCTCCTTTCTTTTAACATAACGTGAAATGCTCATTGGGTCTTTTTCCTGGAAAACATGTGCTTGTACATTATTTGAGCATATTTAAAATTTTTTCCATAGATGTATGTCAAAAGAATTGTAGTCCCTGTTGTAACAATACTTTTACTATCAATTTTCAAGAGTTTCTGTAGAAAGCGGTGAGGTGTAACCCCTGTCTTTACATATAAACATTTTCTTTCTATAGCCCTCTGTGTACCATCTTTGAGGAATTAGTGGCTGTGAGGCTTATCACTACCTTTCTCTCCTGCTCCACAGAGGAAGGCATTTTCTGATCATGGGTTTCTCGAAGAATTAAGACCACCATGGTTGCCTTCAGTAGGGGTTCCCAACCTTTCACCACCAAGGATCCCATTTGATGGCTCTCCTCACCTCCATATTTTAAAATAAGTTTTCAGACACCGTTTCTCTGACTGCCGATCAGTGCTTCTGAATGCCATGCAGCAACCAGTGTTACCTCCCTCACTAAGTTAATATTTTAATCACAAACTAAGAATCTAAACATTTTAGTTAACTTATGCAACCAAAACTTTTCATGGGAAAACAAAAGTTCTATTAAACTTCTGAAATTTTGGAACAATTCATGGACCTCTCCTCCCCCCATTAGTATTTTCTTGGCCTTGCAGATTGGGAATTACTAATGTTAAAAAAAATTTTAACTCTCGTGGAATCTAGTTAATAGAATATTAAAATGAACTGGGCCTGGAGAATTTATTTGAACCCTCTCATTTTACAGAGGAAGAAACTTATACCCCGAGAAACCAAATAGCTTGGCCAAGGTTGTACAACAAAATGGTAACCAAGCCGGAGTGCAAAACCCTAGTCTCATAGCCTCCAATCCAGTGTTCTTTGTTCTGTACAAAACTGCATCTGTTGGGGTGCTGCTTTGTAAAGCTTCAGCTATGTAACGTGGGTCTTGTCTCTGTAAGGAATTTCTTTGTATTTGAGAGGCAGTTGAATTAATGGAGAAGTTACAGAGAGCAGTAGGCATTTCTTAGGTTTTGGGGCTAAGATTGGTATGTAGTGTTTTCACTCTTCTAAGTGGAGAGCAGTGATGGTTTCTACTGGAGATCTAAGATGTAGTAGATGTAGGTATAATTCTTGTCTGTGTTGTTTGTCATGGTTTCTCCAGCCTTAAGAAGTCATTAATAATGCTGTTTTGGTTATTTCAGAATTTGAATATTTCAAACCAGGAAAAAATAACAAGAAACTTTTTATTGCTTTGATTTTCTTTCCCCACCCCCCGTCTTCTTTCCCCCTCCTCCTCTCTCCAAGAGCTGGGGTGCCGAAGGCTATCACCTATGGGTAATCAGTGGATTTGGTTCTCAAAATACTGAAAATGAGTCTGACTCCAAGAGCATAGTTAAACAACCTAGCATTCTACTATTTCAGTTTCTCAAGAGTGCACTCACCGTAAACCCTTGTATGGTAAGTTTATTTAATTAAAACTCTGGTTTTTTTAGTGGCTTTCATATTTGAATATGACTCTTCCTTATGACAATTTTATTTCTGAGCAGGTTTTGCTTTTTTTTGGCCTCGTGGCATGCAGGATCTTAGTTCCCCAACTAGGGATTGAACTTGCGCCCCCTGCAGTGGGAGCGTGGAGTCTTAACCACTGGACGCTGGGGGAATCCCATGCTTTTTTTTTCTTTCTTTTTTTAATAGGATCACAAGCAATTTGAGGAAAAGCAGTGTTTATAGATTCACTTGAGTAACCTGAATAAAATTTAGTCTTTGTCTGAATAGCATTTCTCACAGTATGTTCTACCAGGCACTACTTGTGAGAAATATCAATAGCAATTACATAGGACAAGAAAAATTTCTGTTGTCTTGTAAGTGTGAAATAAAGGAGTTAAACAAAGCTGTAGAGATTTCTTTAACATAGGACTTGAGTCTTTAATATGCTGATGTGCATCATGAAAGTCCAGGAGTTGGTATATAAAAAGCATTGTTTCCCAAGCTTATTTAACTATGAATTTTTAAGGAATGCCTAGAAGAAAATAAGCCTAGAATCCTGCTTTGGGAAACACTGGCCCAAATTATAACATACACTCATGTTTTATCAGTCCAAAATAAGATATTAATATGATATATTGTTGATATATAGTAACAGTGATATGTTATATGATAGGGGTGCATATCTTAGTATCTACCACCAATGGGTTTTTAAATATTTGGTGCAACCAATTTCTAATTAAGCTTTATAACACATTGAGGAAGAATGAAAATACCTTGGATCTCAGACCAGCTGAATAATAAGAAAACAAGAGTAGAGGATTTCTTCTCTGCTCGCACATCCCAAATAAATAATTTAAAAGCACTCCGAGTTTTATATCAAGACAACATTTGGACTACAATGGGAAGGTGAGTGGCTGGGGTGCTGATCTAATTTAAATAGTGAAGACACTGGCCTTCAATTAAAAACCAGGGCATAATCACAGAGAGTAGAAACTATATTTTTGTCTAAATATCCTCAGAACCTGGTACACTCCTTGGTACTAACCAAGCTTTAACCAAGCAATTATTGAATTGTTCTGAACCAGGACCACAGATGTAGGCTACTCTTCCTCCTCCCCATGATTTAAAAGATCCTCCAGGGGCTTCCCTGGTGGCGCAGTGGTTGGGAGTCCGCCTGCCGATGCAGGGGACACGGGTTCGTGCCCCAGTCCGGGAAGATCCCACATGCCGCGGAGCCTGTGCATCCGGAGCCTGTGCTCCGCAACAGGAGAGGCCACAACAGTGAGAGGCCCGCGTACCGCAAAAAAAAAAAATAAATAAAATAAAATAAAAGATCCTCCAGTATCCAGTTATCCCTGTTTGTAATCCACTCCCTCTTCTTACCATGTGGGCACACGGATGAGCATATACACACAAACTGACCAGACATGTTTTCTTACTACCATTCATGAGGTATCTTATATGAAACTAGTTTGTAAACTGTAGACATTGAGTAGTCTTATTCAGTTTTCAGGTGGAAAATCTCTCATAGCATTGCCCTGGGCATGTTTTGGAATCTGTATGATAAAACGGACTTTAACAAAGATTTTATTTGCACTGGGAAGTAATCATTAAACTGTTGTCTGTTAAATATAACAGTGTGTGAGATTATTAGGTAGTCTTGTCCTCTGTGAGGAAAATCAGCATTGAGATGTATGGTACATTTCCAACAATAAAACTAAATTGCTGTATTACTTACTTTCCCCTACCTTATACTAACTTGTTTTTATTTGCTTCCCTCCCCTCTGCTTCCTTTTTCCCTCATCTAGAGTAACCAAGAGCAAGTGTTGCTTCAGGGGGAAGATCGATTGTACTTGAACTGTGGAGAGGCCTCACAAACCCAGAATCCCAGGAGTACTTTGGCACACTCTGATCATAAGCCCAGTCAGGAAAAGAGCCCATTTGCAGATGGCAGTTTAGAGTCTCAGAGTTTAAGCACTTTACTTGATCATCGGCATTGGCATGTAGTACAGGTAAGTCTTCGGATGCTGTTGACTGTGGACTTAGTCCTTGGTAAGATAGCACCCTGAAGCAGATATTTAGGTATTTCATTTGTTGCTTTAGAAAACTGAGAAACTTTGTAAACTTTTTGACTGTCATGTCTCTCTTCTGCTGTTCTGTGCTCGTCCTCTTGTCTTCTCCTTTCTTTCCACCTGATGTAGATTGTATTCCCACCTGCTTTAAGTCCATTAGTAAGTGAATAGTTAAAAAAACTAGAAGTTTATGCTTTGTCCTCTTATTGTGCAAGACTGTTTACTTCCAGCCTTTTTTTGGTATAAATTTAGCTCTGGATTTGCATAGGCTAAAGTGTAGTAATTTAATGAAAAGTGACAATATTGATTAGTACCTTGTGCAGCTGACCTTGTAGTCCTAATGGGGACACATTGAGGTTAATTGCCTGACTTTGGACCCAAATTGCAGACTTCTGATTAGTCTAGAACCTTAGTGTTAATAATTTTATTATTACTCTGTCTTGTTCCAGATTATTATTAAATTAGTAGTTTCTTTTAGTAATTTTGATAAATTGACATTTAATATAGAAATTAATTCTGAGTTTCGATACCAAATAAAATTAATTTGGGTAAATCAGTAAATTGAAGTTTCTTGAAAGAAACTTTCACACACATTTCAAAGTCCTGAGTGTTTTCTTCCCACTTCTCATGCCAGAGTGTCTTAGGTACATCAGAGCCTACTCTTGGGTTAGTTTCTTTTAGTCATTTTCTATTTCCACAATTCTTTGTCTTACTTCTACATTCTGTACTTTTACCTTACTAGCTTACTTCAGCTCCCATGTTATTTTCGGTTGACTTTGAGTGGAGATAATGAGAGACCTAAGAATGGTCATTTTGTGAAAAATTGAAGGAGGAATATCTCCTACATTGACATGTGGTATACACTAAAAGAAAATGTATTTAACTTACATTAAGAAATTCATAAAATCAAAACAATGTGCATACCATTTTATAATTAGTAACAGTTATTAAATAAAACTGCATCAGCTACTTCCTTGACTAAAATTTTCCACTGCTCCCTTCTCTCCTATAGCCATTTCTCTGCTATTTTCATTTCCCCATACTTTGAACTATTCATTCTACACTGACCTAGCATCAGTGCCCGTTCTGCCTAGCCAGGTCTGTGTTGCCAGAGAGCCAAGTAGAGCAGAGGATCAAAGAAGGCAGGTCTGGAACTCAAAAATCCATCAGACAATAACAAAAATCCAATTTCCTTCCAGCTCAAAAATTCAGTGATTCTGTGATTCGTAGCCATCTATGAAGTATCCCATATTAGAAGCATGTAACACTGATTTTACAACTTCAGGCAAAGTAGATACTAGCAAGATTCTTCTGTCATCCTGTTCTTTAGGTATCTAAAATATTTAGAAAGATAAACTTGTTTAGCTTTACGTAATTTTTTCAGCTTCCTTAAAACTAATAAAAATAATGCTAGAGTTGTGCTCCCCCCAAATTAAGTTATAATGGACTCATAGAATTTTTAGAGCTG